>NC_056743.1:1265996564-1266296564 GCF_019279795.1 Protopterus annectens
CCTGCAGCTACAGATGTGATTGACTTCTATATGGGTTCCCCTCTGGACTGATTTGGCAGTACTTTCTCATTCCACCCTATCCTTCATCATTGTCAAAGAATCACTTGGCTATGTTAAGTAACATAACCACTTCTGCTTATAAACACAGCCAAAAGCTTTTCTTCACCCACTGTGGAAGAGGTAAGTGCCAAGGAGTTTAGCAGACAGTTGTGCTGAGGGGGTGTGCATATAGCTACATGAGTGAGTGTATGTGTGAGCATGTGTCTACTGGGAAATCAAGTTAGGGAGGATAGTTAGGAGTTAGGTTAGGTGTTGTGTGTGTGTGTGTGTGTGTGTGTGTGTGTGTGTGTGTGTGTGTGTGTGTGTGTGTGTGTGTGTGTGTGTGTGTGTGTGTGTGTGTGTGTCTACCTGTGTGATGGGGAAGCTGTGTGTAAGTGTTTATGTATGTGTGTACATGAATGTGTCAGTAGGCTGGTAGGGGGGTTGTCATACCACCATACTTCCCTAGATTACTGATCAAATCCTGCAACATCGGTTGTGGAAGACACTAGACACCAGGGATAACAGTTTTTACAGTGTGTCTTAAAGGTAATTAAGAAATTAAAAGCACAATAGTTTTGAAGTGCGGCAAGGAAACACTAGACAACAGGGATATATTTTTATAATGTGCTTTAAAAGCACTGAAAAAATTAAAAGAACGACCATTTTGCAGCACCGAAGAAATGGGGCAAGATGAACACTTGACACCAGCAATAATCTATATAGTGTGCCCTGAAATCACTAAAAAATATTTAAACCCTGTACCCTCACCAGTTAAATAAGCAATATTAGTCCTCTACACTACCACTAGACACCAGGGGTGATGTAAAATAATACCCAAGTCTTAAAGGATATAACAATTTAGAGGACAGTAGCAAAATGGTTAAGGTGTTTACCTCATAGAAACAAGGTACAGGGTTTGATCCTCACTTTGGAAGAAAAATTGGCTAGGCTTAAAATGGCCTGCAAGGGTAGCTAGCCTAGCACTTGCCTATGAACCTATGAGGAAAAAAGGTGGGGGAAATATTTCAAACCCTGCACCCATGACACAGAACACCGCAGTATTAACCCCCCATGCTAACTCATCAGTAAGTGTTGCAAGGTTTTTTTCACATGTTATGAAGTATAAAACTGTAATATCTGCCATTGTTTAATGACCTAACAGTTCATACGAGGAAATGGAAAACTATAACAGGCAATAGAAGGACTGTCCTATAAAATCAGGAGCAGACAGTTAGGAAGGAATCAGTATGTGTCTATGTGTTTGTGTGGGGAAGGCCTCAAGATCCCTCCGTCCCCCCCCAAAGGCCATTCAACATCCCCAATACTTGCCCTGCACCTTACATCTTTGTAGATCAAGTGTTAAAGGACCTATCCAAGGCAAAGAACACAGCTTCCATGGGATCAGATAGTATCCCAGACTGTATTCTGCAATGTCTCCAGCAGGAACTAGCCTCACCATTAAGCACCCTATTCAACCAAAGCCTAAGTACAAACTTCATTCCAGCAGAATGGAGAACTGCCATTGTCATCTCTTTGCACAAAGTTGGTGCCACTCCTGACCATGGAAACTATTGCCCCATTAGCTTGAAAAGTCTGATCTGTAAGGCCATGGAGCATATTATTCTGGACCTCATGAGCAAGGACATAGGTAATCTCCAAGCACTTGACCCCACCTAGTTCAGATTCATCAAGTGCAGATCTTGCCTGTTGAACCTGGTTGACTTTTCTGAGACTGTCACCAAGGCACTGATGAGGGCAAGTCAGTACATACAGCTTACCTTGACTTGGCCAAAGCCTTTGACAGGATCCCCCACTCGGGCATCATCAAAAAGCTAAAACAACTTGGCGTAAATCCCTATCTCATCAGGTGGGTGCCCAACCTGCTCACTGATAGGACGTACAAGGTCAAAATAGGTTCCATCACCTCCAACAGCAGACCTGTCACTAGTGGTATTCCCCAGGGATCTGTCCTGGGACCCCTATTGTTTGGCATCTACTTCTCAGAGGTCCAGGCAAAGACAAAAGACCTGTGACCAAGTTTGTGAATGACTAAGTTGGGTGCTGTCATTGGCTCCCCAAATGATGTAATCATACTTCAAAGGGTCTCACAAGAACAAATGACTGGTGCCAAGGTCATGGCCTTAAGTTAAATGAAAAAAAAAATGTATTATACCATTCAGCAAAACACGACCCCTACTGATTACCACATTAACGGCAACTCCCTAACCACACAACCTGTGGTGAGAGACCTGGGTACACAAGTAGACAACAATCTCACATGTGACCATCATGTAGCAGCAGTGGCCAGAAAAGCCTTTTACTTGGTTCACCTCATAAGTAAAGGGATTGCATCCAGAAAAAAGGAGGTTATTGCCTCGCTGTACTCCTCCCTCATTAGGCCAATAATTGAGTATAACGTCCCATTTAGTATGTACCTCTCCAAACACCTGCACCAACTGGAAAGGCCACAGAAATACCTCACAAAGAGAATCCATGGCCTCCAACACCTGTCCTATGTGGACAGACTCAAATCACTATCACTGTACTCTGTATCATACAGATTGCTCAGAGGTGATCTGTGTCTTGCCTACATGACAATCTCAGACCTTGCTTACTAGAGATGCTCCATATCCCTACAACTCCTCGCGTAGTACCTGATCGAAAGGCTTAAATCTAATATGTGACATTAACAAAACCTGCTGGAGAGACAGGTTTGTCCCCCTCCCCCGTCTCTGGAATAGACTCCACATACACGTCAAACAAATGTATATCGCTGACCCTCTTCAAGTGCAACTTTGATGAGTGGATGAGTAACCACAAATTTGTCCCAGAGGTTCCACCTGTGTCCGTCATTGACAAGGGTGACAAGTGTTGATCAGGGTTTCTTTTCTGGGGACAAACTCTTGGCTAGGCCTATAAGGGCCCCAGAGTCATTAGCCTAGTAATCTCCTATGATCCTAAGACAAAGTGAGGAGAAACACTAGACACCAGGGAGAATTTCTGAACGATGACTTGGAGTTATTTAAACAGTTAATACAGCAGCACTTCTACCAGTGTAATTTCTGCACAATTAGAGGCATGAAACTCTAACATCTGGTATAATTGACTGACTACTCTTGTGATTTTATGAGGGCAGGGAAAGCATAAGAGACATATGAGAGGTCCTGTGAACTCAGGAACAGGTATGGGGGTATGCTGGTGTGTATGTGTTTGAATGTGTGCATGTGTGTGGGGGGAGTGAATGAGAAGGGTGCCTAGGTCAGAGTGATGCATGTTCAGCCAGTATTAACTTCTGCAAAAAAGTGCTGATTAGCAAGAGTGGTAATTAAGAGCAATTCAGAGACATGCAAATTAGCCCAAATGAGGTATTTCTTTATTGCAGCTAATGTGTCTTGCAACTGCAAAATCCTGCATTGTACAAACAATCTATTTTTGCCACAGCTCTCACTGCCATTTGTGTGGATCTTTCTGAATACATGGGAATGTGTGTGAAAGGAACAGGGCAGGGTGATGAAAAGCTGCATAGCAGTATAGGCTCCACCCCTCCATGCAAACTAAGTTTTAAATATTACTGCATTATGAATGTGTTATTAATTCTGATAAAGGACTGGGTTTAGAAAATGTATTAAAAGAAAAAATGCTAATCGACTACCTAAAATATGATACAGTGCATTTAACTATTTAAATATTACAGAATTCAGTGCACATATAAGTAATATAGCTCAAAAGCACAAATATTTTTTTCAGCAGTATCTAAAAAGATAAAAAAATAGTACATTAAAGCAGTCTAGTATGACTGAGGTCAGATTCCAGTAGAAAAGCTGAAAGTCAGCATAGAATACAGAAATTCAGGAAACAGACTGATTAGGATTACCTCAGAATATGCTAAATAAGCAAGTCTGTCAGCCTAGTGGTTTAACTGCCTCATCCACTGCTGGAGGCTTAACTTCTGGACAGCTTTTCATTTAAGAGCTAGGAAAGACTGAATATCCAATGAATGATCTCCTTCACGAACAATACTGGCACAATAAACAACAGAAGTTTCTTTGGAAGGGCATATAATCTGTGTATAGGTTAATATTGGGCTGTCAGTAAACTAGGAAAGCAGTATCCCACTTCAGATGTACTGCTAGTAGCAACAGTTGTTTTGAATAAGCAGTTGGTCACACTGACCAACAAACAGTTCAGGAAACCAAATAGAATTAGGGTAATGATGCCCATTAATTATGCCCCTTTACAAAGAGCAAAGCTAAAGAAACTACGTAGGAAGAAATTTAACTAACCAAACTCTGTCTTGTTTGTTTTGATTGACCAAACTGCTGTTTCCTTCTGATTACTGCAACGGGTATTTCTCCATACCACTAAGCTGCGATAACCCCCCCACCCACCCACACACACACTTGATTATCGTAATAAAATGGATGCAGAAGGCATTGGTCCTGAATGGAGGTAAGGGTAGAAGACTTTGTCTCTGTTATTATTATTATTAGTATTATTATTATTATTATCAAGTGAAATGTGTGTGAATGCTACTTTTTTCAGTTTCCTGTTAGCAAATCACCCTAAATCCAAGTAATTCTGTATTCAGAAACTCATTTATTTTTTTTCTCTAGTGAAAAACATTTGTCAAAACAATTTTCAGTTTACAGTGCTGTCTCACAGCAACAGGATCACACAATATATATTAAGTACAGTCTGCAATTAGATTATTTTGAAAATATAATTTCCTCATGCAAATTTCTGTTCTAAGTTTATCATGGAAAATAGCTATACATTTCAGTTGCAGATACACAAGAACATGAATGGAAACCTGTAAAAAAATGTTAACATAAAACAACTATTTACTTTCAGCTGAAACAATTTTATGTTCATTATAACAAGATTAGCAGAAAAGAGAATGTAGGGATAGAAAAACTGTCAATTATTTTTAATAACAGCTGATAATTGCTAATAGCATTGGAATGAAATGCTTTAAACTGTTGAGATTTAAAATTCAGTGGTAGACCAAAACGTATTAAGTTACAGGTCCTAATTGCTATCTGATGTAAACAAATGCTGTGATATTCTGACCATAGGAATATCTGGAAAATGGAGTCTCTGGAACTGTAATATAGATCTTGCTCTCAGTATGCTCCATTATTCAAACTCAAAAGAGAAACATAATTTGAAGAAAAATCCATAGTCCCCATAGTATGTGTCATTAGAGTGCTGAGTTAGGAAATGAAATCAAAAAGTAATTCTTATGCTTGAACATTTTGATTATCCATGAAGTGACACATTCATATTTGCAAGTCTATTGTTTTTTGGAACTCAGGCCAGCATTAAGTAGCTCCATGTCAAAAGCTGCTTAAAAATATGTCTCAAGAAAGGGAGCTGAACCACGCCTTGAAGCCTTTGTTTTCTCAATTTGCTCTGAATTGTCTTCAGTTTCTCGAATGGGAATTACTGACTTACGGTTCATTTGGAAGGTTTTACTCATTGTGGCTTTAGGTGGCTTCTTCCCGTCTTCTTTTAATTTTTCAAGTTTTTGCTGCCTCTCAAGAGCCCTTAGTCTCTCTTTTTCTTCCTTTTGTTTCTGTTTTTCAAGACGTTGATGTTCCTTGGCCTCTTCTTTTTCTCGACGGCGCTCCTCCCTGGTCTTCTTCTCAGAAATCTCAGATGTGTCCACAATGACAATGGAAGGGATCTGTATGTTAGTTCTGTTTACTTCACTTGGAGCTCTAACTAGTGCAGCCTCCTGCTGGGTATCCCATACTGCCTTTGAACCATGCAGCCGACATCGGGGATCATATTTCATTTCAATGTTCCTTTTCCTTAACTTGTGCTGCTGGATTAAACATTCCCGTTTGATATCTCTCTCTGAAATTGTCATGTTGCACACCTGAAGCATGTGACAAAAAATAAATAAACAAATCAATAAAAAACAATCACTAGATATGACTATACATACTAAAATCATTAAAAAGAAAGGAGACAAAAAAAATGGAATACACAGAGGTTATGTATATCACACACATACACCATGCATCAGATACTGCAAGTACAGCATAGAGCTGAGCTAACTTAAAAACTTCCTGTGCTGTCTGTTAATATATTTACCTTAGCATCACTGCCATCATACATCCAAAGGGTAACAGTTTGGAAAATACATTCTGATTATCTGCCAAATGATGTATAAGAAGCAAAGCTACATACTAACAAAAAGATGCATTATAGGTAAATACTAGGTAATCAATCTGCAGATTATTACAAGCGTAGCCAATTAAACCAGGCTAGAATCAAACCCTGTACCTTGTATCTGTGAGGAAAAGTGCTCAACCGTCCCACCTGTAGAAACGTAGATCTAGACTTTGTCAGGATGCCATGTGTGGACAGAATCCTAAAATATTTTTCCATTTGTACTAAATGGTGAAGAAATGAGCAGCAACACCTTATCGCACTGTGATAGCTTCCATACAAAAAGGTGCGTTAGGTATAATGGATGGCAAGAGGGCCTTCGATGGGTTATCATAGAAATGATCAACACAGACATAGGCAGCCTTCAGACACTGGATCCAACCCAGTTTGGCTTCTTCAAGGGGAGAACATGCCTACTAAACCTGGTTGACTTCTTTCAGAAGGCCACCAAGGCAATGGATGTGGGGAAAATGGTGAATACCACCTACCTGGACCTGGTTAAGGCAGTCGATACAATACCCCACTTGTGTATAGTTGACAAACTCACTAGACTGGGCATAAACCCCTATATATTTCACCCAGATGGCTAACAGACAGAACCCAGGAAGTCAGGATTGGTGATACCATGTCCACTAAGCGACCGATTCCCAACAGAGTACCTCAGGGCTCCATGCTGCGACCACGCCTATTTGATATCTACTTAAATTCACCTGGGGATGGTACCTGAGCAGTCCCAGAGGTTTCTCACTAAAAAAATGCAAAGCGTAAGATACATGGCTTATGCAGACCGAATAAAGGCCCTAACCTTTTTCTCTGTCTCATACAGTTATTGGGTTGGGGCTTATGCCTGACCTACAAGGCATTCTTTGATCTAGCCCTGATGAAAACATTACATATTCACAAGAAGAATTATACAAAGGTTACATTTTCCATGGACCTGAACCTTATTGCGACTAACAGAATTTCCTGGAGAGACAGATTTGTATCCTAAAGGCTACCTTGCATATGGGGTAAACTTCCCATCATTGTGAAACAAAGCCTGTTCCTCACTCTCCAAAAATAATTTTGATATATGGATGGAGAACTGTAACTTCACTCCCGGGGTACTGTCCATGTCCCTTATGGACAGAGGCAGTCTGTAAAATGACTCAGGCCTCCAACACCCAAAGCCCCACTACCCCAATACTACTCCATCCCATATATGGGGAATTAAGATATAATATTGTCATATCCTGATTATTATTGGCTAGGCTTGTAAAGGCTCTTATGTCATTGGCCCAGTAATCACCTATGAACACATATGGAAAACTATCATCAATGAAATATATCCTAACTTTGTTAAAGCCTTCAATACTGCTAAGAATAGTAACTTCCCAGTAGGTCATAACTACATTAGCATAATTTTGTATCATATGTGCTCCTGTAGCAACACAGTTCTTTTGTCTAAACAATTCCCATAAGGCAGAAAAAAGTTGTTGTTCAATGCTTGCTCTATACTTTCTTTTAAAAAAAATTACTTCACCTATAGAATACTGATCACCTTTATATAACAAGTGTGAAACCCCTTCAACTTCAGTGTCACTTGGTATCACTGTATACAGAGATTGCACTTCCACAATTACTAAAAATTCACCTACTTGTATAACCTCATTCTTTATTTTCTCTAAAAAAACAAATTTTTCCCTAATGGAATAGGATTTAATCTTAACCACCTTAAAATGGGCTCTATCCACAAACTTTGAAATAGGTTCTAGTTTGGAAAATGGAGAGGACACTATAGGTCTTAAACATGGATTCTCTGTATTCATGTAGATCTTAGGTGTAACATACAGTCTTCCTATCCTCGCATGTGTGATACTAAAAAAAATATACTTGATGTCTGAAATAACCCCATGTACATGGTTATCCACCAACCAACAATCCACAAGCCTGTATGCTTTTTTAACATCTCTTACATGCACCCCTTCATAAAAGTTAATGTCCTTCAACATCACTCTTAAAGTGTTACTGTAAAATTCAGTGTTCATAATGACTGCAGATTCTCCCTCCTCAGATTTCATGATGCATATTGTATGATCAGTTGACAGTTCTCTTAATTTTTTTCTTTTTAGTCATATTATAATGCTTCTTACTAGGTCAGCCATTTAGTACCATTCTGATTTCTTTTTCACAAATATCCTCAAAAGCTTTGATGACTGGATGTAGGGGGATTAAAAACACTGAGCACTTGAAAATCCTCTTTGATCAAACTATTTCCTCATTCGAACATAACTTTTAAATTCAAACTTCTAGTATATCCTTTTAAATCTAATACAGTATTAACTAAGTCAGCCCT
The DNA here is from genome assembly GCF_019279795.1 of Protopterus annectens. NCBI lineage: Eukaryota > Metazoa > Chordata > Ceratodontiformes > Protopteridae > Protopterus > Protopterus annectens. The sequence goes on from NC_056743.1 coordinate 1,266,005,119, forward strand.
CACCAAACAAATAAAAGAAAAACCTTTGCATAAAACACACATTTTACAATAATTTAAAATTCTATTAGACAGATTATATATTTTAAAATTAGGCTAAATTACCTGTTTACACTCTGTTACATTTTTGAATGATAATAATGTCCTGAGTTCTCTTTTGTGCTCTGTTTTGGGCCCTGGACTACTTGAGCCTATGTCTTCTTTTTTGGTGAAGTGGCTTTATAAATTGTTCAATGTTTGAATCACATTTCTGTTCATGGTCCAGTTTGTGTTTTTTTTTCTCTTGTTCTCCGATTTCTTTGGGCTAGCCGTTCGGATCTCATCAGCGGTGTATTTGGTTGTTTGCCCCCCCCCCCCTTTTTTTTTCTTATTTCTGCTTTCTCTTTTCCTTGCACACTTTCCTGCATATATGTTGGTGATGTCACAGAAATACCTCTCAAATGTTAAGGTGGCTCCACTTTTGTTATTATAAGCCCTGTTATCTCTTTCTACTGTCTTCTGTTTTTTTGTACTGAATGTCTTTTTCATAATCTTTGATCTTGGTCTTGTACTCGTTGATCTTATTTTTCATTTCCAGTTTAGTTGCCCACAAAGTTAACTTGTCTATAAGTTTGGTAATCCATTTGTTCAACTTAAAAATTTCACTGTTATAGTCCTTATCAAGTCAATAAATGCAGGACCCACATGCTCACAAATCTTTTGCCATTCATCAAGAAAACTTTGTGATAAAAAAGTGAATTAGTTTAACCCCAATCCCGAGCGATGGAAAACATTGTTCCATTGAAAATATAATGTCACTACTACTTGATCTTCAAAACTATGTTTTTTATCTAAAAAGACAACAGAAAACTCTGCTGGTATTTTAAAACTACTGTCATTGGTCTCTTCAAGTCCAAAACGAAAATCAGGAGGTCGCATAATGTCAGTAATTAATTCTACATTGCCATAATCACTCGCAGAAAAAGATTCAGAATTTACCAAGTTTTCCAATGAACTGGCTGTGCACTTCACAGTTTCTGGAACAATAACTTGTTGATCAATTGTGTCATTTTCATAAGTACTGTTCATGGGAATAGAATAAACTGATAAATCCTGAAACTCTGAATCTAAAAACTGTCTTTCCAACGAAGCAGAGATCGCCTCTAAGTAGGCAATATGAGACAGAGAATATTTGGAGTTTTTTGAGTCTGTCCATATAGGGCAAGTGCTTAAGGCCTAGGATCCTCTTTGTGAGGTACTTTTGTGGCCTCTCCAGTTGTTGCAGGTGTCTAGTGAGGTACATGCCAAATGGGGCATTGTACTCTATGATTGGCCTAATGAGGGAAGAGTAGAGGGAGACAATGACCTCTTTCTTCCTGTATGCAAAACCCTTAGTAATGAGATGTGCCGCATAGAAGGACTTTCTGACCACAGTAGAAATGTGGTGATCAAAAGTGGTTGCTGTCAACCTGTGTTCCCATATCTCTTACAATGCCTTCTGTGTTCAGTGGACTACCATCAATGTGGTAATTCATGGGAACAGGGTTTTTCCCAAAGGGGATGACAACACATTTTTTGGTATTGAGCTTAAGGCCATGGTTCTGACACCAGTCGTTGGTCTCAGTGAAGCCATTCTGTAGGATGTCGACATAATTTGGGGAGTTAATAATAGCTCTCAACTTGCAATCGTCTGCGAACTTTGTCATCCAGAGTCCCTTCGTGTTGGCCTGGATTTCAGAGAAGTAGATACCAAACAGGAGAGGACCCAGGACCAAACCCTGTGGGACTCCACTCATGACTAGCTGTCAGTCTGACTTGCAGTCAGCTACTTTCACACTGTGGGTTCTATCTGTGAGCCAGATTGCAACCCACCTAGTGATATAGGGGTTGATGCCTAGCTTAGTGAGTTTTTCTATGATTCCTGAGTGGGGAATGGTATCAAAAGCCTTGGCCAGATCAAAGCAGGCTGTATGAACCACCTTGTCTTCATCCACAGCTCTGGTGACTGACTCAAAGAAGTCGACCAAGTTGAGCAGGCATGATCTACCCTTCACAAAGCCAAACTGTGTGGGATCCAGAGTTTGGAGATTCCCTATATCCTTGTTTATTAGGTCCATGATGATGCATTCCTTAGTTTTGCATATCAGGCTCATCAGGCTAATGCGGCAATAGTTCCCAGGGTCTGTAGTCACTCCTCCTTTTTAGAGAGGGATGACTGTAACAGTGGGCTATTTGGTAGGGGCAAAGCCTGAGGTGAGGCTGTGATTGAACAGGGCACACAGGTGAGGTGCCAGTTAACTCTGTAGTTCATGTAGAACACAGCCAGGGATATTATCAGGTCCCATAGAAGCTGTATTCTTGGCCTTGGACAGGGATGTTTTAACCTGTGCAGTAGTAATACTGGGTGCCTGGTAATCTGCTGGTACTGTGATTGGTCCTTTGGGGTGGGGGAGCGGTAAAGTTGGCACTGAATCTGTCGGCCAGTATATTGGCAATATCTTTTGCCTCGGCATAAGAGGTACCATTGTGCAATAGCTTAGAGCAAATCTGGGTATTGCCATGGAGATTCTTTACATAACTATAGAAGGCCTTGTGTTTGTCTTTACTAGCTGCTGCAATTTTGTTTTCATAGCTAGCTTTAGAGGATTTGATGAGGGATCTCAACCTTTTGTTGAGGCTGATAAGGGAGTTTTTCCAGTCTTGGGACTTCATCTTATTCTGCATCAGTTTCCTCTTTCTGTTGTAGTTTGTTTATGGCAGGAGACTACCAGATTGGCTTCCTTTCTTTGAGGAGAGCATCTTGGTTCTATTGGGCAGGTGTATTGGTACACGAGTATTTTTCCCAGTTAATGGAGGGGTAGTTGAAGTCGCCCAGTATGAGAATGTTAAGTTTGACCCTTATACTCTCCATGGTGCTTAGAAACATAGAGTGTGAGTCTTGGGACATGGTTGGGGACCTATAGCAGGCTATGACCTGAATCACTGTCTTACCCAATGTTAGCTGTACCTGGTGTATCTCAGATGCGTTATGTTGGGCTACCAGTCTGGAGGTGTGTGCATCCTTTATGAATATGGAAACACCACTGCCTTTGGAGCTTCGGTCCAAGTTCTGGGGCCGAAAGGTGTGGAATGAGTTATAGCCTGGTAGTGCAGGGGTGCTTTCTAATGCCTTTAACCAGGTCTCTGTTATAGCACAAATGTCGATGTTCTTCATTTTAGGGAGTGCTTCGAGCGAGTGCATTTTGAGATTTAGACTTCTAGCATTGAGCAGCATGACCCTCAGATTGCATTTATTTGTAGCTGTTACAGTGGTAATTTGGTCTTTGGAACACTGCCTAAAAAAGGCACTACTGGGGTGGCAAGAGCCTTGGCCAGTATCTGGAAGCCCAGGGATGGCAGTTGCAGGCCATCTCTGGGAAAGCATCGAGCTCTGTCCATCATGTCATCTCAGGCAGACAAATACTGGATCCCCTTAGAATGACACCAGAAACTTAGCCAATTGTTGAAATCAATAATTTTCTGCTTGTACTGTGATGGTAGGATGCTGCTCAGGGTTAGGGTCATACCCGCCTGGGCTACATAATCCGAGAGCTCCTCCATGTCTCTTTTCATGTCATCCAGGGAGGTATGTCTCAGGTCATTCACACCCACATGTACAATGACAGAGTCATATTCATACCTGTATTTGACAGACCTGAGTGCGTGCGTTATGTGGTGAATCCTGGCGCCTGACAGGCAGCTGACTGTTACTTTCTCCTTATTCAACCTGGTGAGTTGGAGAATGAATTTATGTTGGCTATATGATAATAACAATGGGAAGTATGTCATGAATGAAGTGAAAAAAAAAGTAATTAAATACATAATAAATATCAGGAACTATTCTAAATGAGAATGCCTAAATGGCACAAATATAGTCAAAATAAATAAATCCAACGTGTTCTGCATCTTAGCTATAAGGAAAGGGGCACATGCAGTGAAGTAGATGATGCTGAAGGCAATACAATGAAGCAATAGTGACACAAGGATAAGACACAAGGCGTAATCAGTACGAAAGGTTAACAAATCAGTAATGGGCAAAAGTAGCATATGGCAAATGAAGGAATACCAAGGAATATACCAGGTTTATAAACAGGTATGAGGAAGTTGGGGAGATCGCAGCCAAGGAAATAATGAAAATGAAGCAAACAGCTGACAGAAAAATCTTCCTTTTGGAATGTGCAATCTCATTCTAGTTCAGTCGGCAAACATTACTAATCATTAGGGACAGTTTAAGCTTGTTTTTGTACCTTTAGATATGAGATATCCAAAACTGAAAGTTATACATGAAGCAAGCTCTCATTCACTCGCTGCAGAGAAATACATCTCAACTTCTACTTGAATGGCTCTTATAATAAATGTTAGCATCCTTATTCATTCTTCCTTCTAATACTGCAGCACTTGTAAGTCGTGTTCCAAGCAGATGCCCAGTTTGATTCCATACCACAGCTTTGTGTCACATTATAAAAATATGCAAAAAAGTTAAGACACCATATCTTAAGCCCCTTTTGAGTAAAACAGGAGTGTTGGAACTACTTCTCTCTTGATTTTTTAAGAATATTTTCTTCCATTTCCAGTGTTAGCGTTTGCTTCTCTGTTATCTCTAGCCTTTTCTTTCTCCCATAGTACACCTAATAAAAAAGCAGTGGAAAAATTCTCCGCAACGATTGCTTCTTTTTAATCGAGCTTTATTTCAGTGATGAACACTTTCATCACAAATTAAGACTTCTGATCCTATGTTTCCATCTCTTTCTGTATGTTTGCATTGTTACTGCTGTCATCATAGCCGGCCTTAGGCATAGGCCAACTAGGCGGTTGCCTAGAGCGCCACTCTAGCTGGGGTGCTTTTACAGTATTTGTTTGGTGTAGGTAGACCAGGATGGGGGCACCGGGTGGTGTGGTGGGGGGGTGTCATGGAGCTTATTTGCCTAGGACACCTGTTGACCTAAGGTCCCTCCTGGCTGTCATATAGGCCTTCTCATGTAATATTGGAAAGTTATGAACTTATTGGAACATTAGATTTCTCCAGTCTCTGTCCAGACACTGTAATGATTGGGCTGCTGGTGCTTTTGGCACCCTCTAGTGACGGCAATGAACACAGCTTGATCTCCTCCCTACTCATAACTCCTTGCTTCTGCTGCCTTCTCCTGGTTGAGATTGCCCTCATTAAACCTTAAGAAAGCCTGAATGCTCTAATTATGACACTATACACATAGACATACAAAGTTACAAAAAAAACCTGCAGGCGTGTGCCCTCACAGAACTTTCCTACATGACACTTTGGCAGGGGGTGGGTAAGGAGGGCAGGTTATTCTAGTGTCAGGACAGATACCAGAGAAATTTAACATTCTAGTAAGTACATAGCTTGCATATTTCTCAGGTCTTCTTTGGACAGTGGAACAATAACACAAAGTCCCTAGCTTACTAAAGTGACCTAAGTCAGTAAACTTCTCCAAACTCCAAAAGATGCTCTCTTTCTAGAAACAGAATCAAGACTTCAATGCTTAGCAAAGATATATAAAGAAGAACAGGTAACTGCTGCAGTGATTTCATCAAGAAAAAAGCTATGGATATAACCCAAGTTCTGACTGAATAAGCCTTAGCCGGAGCAGGAAGCCTTTTTCCTGCTGAAGTGTAACAAAAGAAGATACAATATGAAATTTTGACAATGTAACCATGGTAATCTTTCAGCCCAGGCAAGTAGATGAAAAACTGATAAACATTGTTCATCTTTCTTATGATTCTTTGTATGATCCTGATAAAAATGGAGTTGTTTGTAAATATCTAGGCAATGAAGCAAATATTCCTCTTCACTGGAGTATTTAGGGAAGAGCAAAGGTTGGTGGATACCTTGGTTCAAAGAGTTGCCACCTTAGTCATGAAGGAAGGTTTCATCTTAGGTGATACCCTGTCAGGACAGAAGATGATGAAAGAGCTTGAAGCTCTTAGCCTCTTCTGGTGGAAGCAATCACTACTAAAAAGGCAGTCTTCTACAACAAAAACTTGAAATCCACAGAATTCACTAATTCAAAAGGGGATCTAGTCAGAGATTCAAGCACAAAGTTAAGGTCCCAGGCTGGGGCTGGTTTAGACATGGAGACCTAGAACAAAAATTCTTTTGAGAGAGACCTTGCAGGAAGAATGACCTTCTAATGAGTGACTTGGAAGTGGAAATCTTTCATGAAAGGAGGAAATTGCTGACAAACTTACATTAACTGAGGAGTAGCTAGCTCCTGTTCTATACAACCGTGACAGAAAGGCTAACACTTGATCCAGTGGTACATACATGGACAAAATACTTTATCTGAGGCCCACTCTAAGACTTTTTTTCCATTTGCCCTTGTAGAGTCTCCTAGTTGAAGGTTTCTGGAAAGTCATAATTATCTCAACAACATCTGAAGGGAATGTGAAAGATCATGGTCATTACTGGAACTGGAGAAACCAAGTGGTTAGATGACAAGACTGAATGTCCTGGTGAGGCTGTCCAGATGGATGAGTTACCAGACTGGAACGTTTGAGGTTGGAGTATTGCATCTTCTTCAGGTGGAGCTGTAGCAGGGTGGATAAAGTCTGGCAAGGCCAGAAAGGGACTATGAGAATGAACTGAGACTAGCAATGCTTGACATTCTGTAGTACCCTGCTTTGAGAGGCAGGGCAGAATAAGCATACAATAGACATAGAGGCCATTCATGTGAGAATATGACTCTGGGTGACTGACCCTCCTGGGGAATTATGCTGAAGAACCCAGGGCATTTGGTGCTGAATGGTGAAACAAAAGGTTTATAGCAAGATGTCTTCATTTCATGAATATGATTGCTACCGTCATGTCCAGGGACCACTTGTCAGAAAGCAGGATTTGCCTGCTGAGCTTGTCTGCAATCTCACTGGAAGACCTGGGTATATACATTGCTATCAGAAAAGATTGTGAAGTCAGAGCCCACCCCCCCCCCTACTTTCATTGCTTCTCTATACAAGAGGTAAGATCTGATTCCTCCTTGCTTGTTCAAGAAACACACAACCACCATGTTGCCTGATTATATGGAGATTATATCCAAATGGAGCTCATCCTGAAATGCTAGGAGGACTGCTGTAATCTCGAGTACATGGTTGTGCAGGGAGGCCTCCTCCACAAGCTTTAAATTGTCTTGACCCACACAACCCCCCCCCCCCCCGAGGCAGATACATCTATGGTAACCACTGAGATCAGTATGGGTTTGGAAAAGGGGGATTTTTCAGAAATGTTGCCTGGATTCAACCACCAAATTAATCTCCACTTGACCATGTGTAACAATCTGACCTTGTGATGTAACTGGTGGGATAACTGGTCCTACTGAATATGCAGAGTCCATTGTAGGATCCTCATATAGAATCTGGAGTTGGAAATCATCTGAATCAATGCCGCCATGAGGACTAAAAACTTTAGAACATGAACTACCAGTGGCTGGTCTTGCTGCAGCAGGGAAGCCACCTCTGTGGTCAATGCTGAATCCTTTCCTGCTGAAGAACTGCCAACTGCCTTTGGGTACAGAGATGACATCCAATGAAAACAAGGTCCTGAGACGGTTCTAGATGAGATTTAGCAACACATTTACTGTTATTCCCAAAGACAGGCAAAGTTGGAGCAAACATTGTCTTGCTGTTACTAGCTGATCCATCCATGGGCCTACTAGGAGCCAGTCATCTAGGTATGGGAAGATATGTCCCCCCAAGAGTTGTATGTGAGCTGCAACTGGGACTGTGCATTTGGTAAACACCCAGGGGTCTGTGGTGAGACCAAAAGGTAATGCCCTGAACTGATGATTGGCTCTTACCTGAAAGTGAAGGAATCTTCTTGATGCTTTGTCCAGTTTCATATTTAGGTAAGCACTGTGAAGATCCAGAGAGTGCATTCAGTCCCCTGCCTGGAGGCAAGGCAGAATGGTATGCACTATGACCATCCAGAAAGTCTTTTCCTTTATAAAATGACTGAGCTGACTCAGATCTAAGATTGGCCTGAAGTCCTTAGTTTTTTGGGTACTAAAAAATCTGGAGTAAAATCTAGATCTTTTCTGGTCTGATGGGGCCTCTTAGATTGCTCTTTTTTTGAAGGAGGAGTTGAACTTTTCTGAATGCTGTTTCTCTCTGCCTGGGTGGTAGGGGGGTTGGGAAGACTTAATTGGGAGGTTTGTCAAAAGGGGAAAGAAGTACCCTCTGGATATGATTTTACTTACACAAGAGTCCATCATGATGCCTGAGAGGGGAACAGTTGGGGAAATTTTCAGGGGTTGTAGGGGTGAGAAGCCTCTACTCCTCAGTTACTGGGACTGCTTCTCCCACTAGGATGGCATCCACATAGAGATTCCCCTCTGCCATGAGAACCTCTGTCCTGTTGCTGTCTGCACTAGGTCTGCTGGGACTGGCAAAACCATAAGTTCTTGGTCCTTTACTGATTCCACTGTAAGGTCCCCTATGGGGCAACATTTTTTACCCCAACTGCAGTAAGCATCTTGACTTCCAGCTCACATGTAGACAGCCTATCTTTGACTTGTTCCCAAAGTAGTGAATTGCTATCAAAGGAAGCATTGGTGAAGACCACTTTGAAGTGGTCTGGAAAATCTGTAAGCTGTAACCAGGCTTGTCTCCTCATGGTTAGGCTTTAATCCTGTGGCTCTGGCTACTCTATCTGTAGCTTTATCAATAGTGCAACAGGTACCACACCTTTAGTGCAGAAGGTTGTATGTTTTATTCCCACAACAGGAAGATGGATTACTGAAACTGCAGTGAGGTGCTGGACTTCTGAATGTGTCATCCTTCTGAAGAGACATTAAACCAAGGTCCCATCTGCTAGCAATGGTAGTAGCTCAGGTGGATGTAAAAGATCCCACAGCACCTATTGAAAAGAGTAGGGGAAGTTCCCAAGTTCCCAGATGGCCTTGCCAAATTTCTTCTAGTTTTGTTTCTCATGGTACTCACCATGACCCTTCTTATTACTTGATCTATCAACCTAATATTTCTCCTCCCTGAAACCCTAGTTACCTCTTTATTGAGGCTTAGCGAACTGAAATGGATATAAGTTTTCTGCTTAAAATTACACATGTCTTCTTCACTCATTGTAATAGATAACAATTTGTATGTTTCCTATGTAATAAAAGATACCTTATGTTTATTTAATAGTTTGTATACGTGGAGCTTTTCTCCCCGGGCCTCCGCTGAAAATGGACATGTATCCAGTCGGATTATCCCGGTCAACAAATGTAAAATAAATAAAATAAAAATAAATAAATAGTAGTATAAAATACCACCACTGATCTCTCCTCAAAAGAGGCCACTAGCATAGGGGGACAAGCCTGGTCAACAAAAATAAATTATGTAAAATATGCATGTTGAGGGAGAAAATAATACTCATGATGGCCACCTTGTTTTCCAGTTAGGGCTGGAGCTCTCCAGCAGGCAGTTATTTCAGATTTGTTCTGATCTCTATCGCTCGCTCTCTGAAAATGAATCGTATGAGCCTTGTAGAGCACTGATCGTAAATGTACTGGGTGCATATACATGCTTCGCAAGCCTATCTATCATTGTCAACTCATTGTTTGGAGACTAGATTACCTGGGTGTCTTCTGGGACATTGCACTTTGTAGCTTCAGCCACTACAATGTAATCAGTAACAGGTCATTTTATCCAATAGGCCTGTCTTTGGGAGACTGGAGTACTCTGCCCAGTTTTCTGGGGATGGACTTCGCTACATTCTGGCTCTTTCCACACCTTGCTGCAGACAATGTCCACAAATTTATCTGGGGAAGGCACAATCCAGGTAGCTAAGAGAGAAGAACTATAGGCCTCCTGTGAGATCTGATCTTCATGGGACATGGGGGTGATGGGCCAAGATCCCCTCTTCCTTATCATTCATATGATTTCAACAAAGGAAGGATCCTCAGGAGGGGGTTTTGGTGAACTCTTCTTTTCATTCAGATCTAAATCCAGAGTGGGAGACTCCAAGGGAGAGTCCGGGTACTTCCTCTTGCACATCCTTTTCCTCAGCGGCTGTAACAGGAGTCATCATCAGAACTCCCATGGGAAGAGTGGCCTCCAAATCTAACCATTGCTGGCTTAGAACTCTTCTGATCCTGAAGAAGACTTGATGATGGTTGGCTTAAGATCTTGACTCTGATGGTATTTAGGGACAGAATCAATACTTCAGACATAATCAGCATGAAAGATCTAGCAGCAATTCCTTTCTGCACAGAGTCATTCACTGAAATACTTTAGTGACAAGGTCAGGACTGGTGCCAAACTGGATGGCTCCACACCTACCTCTTGTGCCTAAGACTACACTGCAGAAGCCAAATCAAGGATCTTCAAGCCCAAGACACTGAATGGCAAGGGCTCTGACACCAAGATTAGCACTGAGACCTGATGCCCATCTCCTAGGCTCTAGTAACCATTGACTTTGAGAAGCACAGTGTTGATGTTACTACTGTTGAAACCATCAGCATGAAATATGTGAGGTCTGTCCACATAAAGGCATCCAAAGTACAGCTGTGTACACTTATCATAAATGTAGATGTTTGAGTGTATTCACTGTTGCAGTCATTACATTTGGGTAATCTGCTGGCAGGTTGCCCTCAGTCGGCCTGAATAACAAAGTCTTGGGTCCTGCATCAGTTGCTGTCTCTTCTTCCATGATGTCAGGTCGTCAGGGGTATAAAACATGGAGCCAAAGCCATTTTAATCAGTTTTTCTTGCCCCAGATGTCAGGTGCCCCTCAAATGGAGAGCAAAAAAAAAAAAAAAAATATATATATATATATATATATATACATGTAATTTAGAACACAAAAAATATACCTTCAACTGAAATCAAATACACCAAAAAGGCTTTTGAGCATAGTAAAAGAAAGAAGAGGTATAATAAGAGAGAAATAGGGGGCTGGCGGGTGGGTAACCAGGACTGCAACACTGAATACACTCGAACATCTACATTTATGGAAAGTGTACACAACTGTACTATGTTCTTCGTGTTTCACTGTTGCAGTCATTACATTTGGGTAGAATCCCAAAGCTATGGTTGGGAGGATGGAACAAGGCTGGAACTAGACAGCAGTAGGAGCGGCTATGAGGCCCTGTAGAACTGCAGTGGCAAAGCCTGCTCTGGATTTAGAAAAGAGCAGTAAATGGTAATGTTTGGTGAACGTATGAACTGAGCTCCAAGTAGCAGCTTCTAGAATGTCTCTGGTAGGAACCCCTCTGAGAAAGGCTGCAGAAGTAGATGCAGCTCTGGTGGAATGGGATCTGATCCCCTTGGGGACAGGTTTACCATGGTGCATGTAGCAGAAGTGAATACAATGGCTTATCCATTTTGAAATAGTCTGCTTTGAAATAGCCTTTCCCTCTGCCCCTGCAGCAAATACCACCAGTAATTGCTCAGATTTTCTTAGAGATTTTGTCCTGTTTAAGTAGAATATTAGTTGTCTGTGTACATCCAATGAATGCAGAATCCGCTCCCCCTTGTTCTGTGGATTTGGGAAAAAAGTTGGCAGATGAATGGTCTGATTAAGAGCCACACTGGAAACCATCTTAGGCATGAAGAATGGATTGGTCCTGGGGCCACCCTGTCCGGGTAAAAGATAATGAAAGGCTCCACTGCCATGAGAGCCTGTAGTTCTGAAATCCTTCTAGCTGAAGTGACTGCTAAAAGGAAAGCTGTCTTCCAAGAGAGAAATTTTATGTCTGCAGTAGCAGCTGGTTCAAAAGGAGGTAGGGTGAGTTTTTCCAGCACAAAATAGAGGTCCCATGCAGGAGTTGCTGCTCTCCTGGGAGGTCTCAAATTTTTGGCCCCTCTGAGGTACTGCTTTAGCAGGGGATGAGAAAAGAGAGGAGGCTCTGTGTTGTAATGAGCCAAAATGGCAGAGGCATGGATTTTTATAGAAGAAAAAGATAGGCCCCTATGAAGCATCTCAGTTAAATATTGCTGAATCTGAGGAATATTGGGCATTGTTGTGTTTATTCCTTGTGCTTGGTTCCAGGAACAGAATCTTTTCCATTTATCAGCATAAGATTTTCTAGTACTAGGCCTTCTAGCCTCCAAAATGATATCCATCACAGGTTTACTGAGAGATGTGCCTGGTGAAATTAGTTGATTAGCCATACTGCAAGATTCAGAGTTTGGAGCTGACTGTGCAGAATTTGATAGTTCTGCTGAGACAGTAGATAAGGTGTCTGAGGCAGGTACCACAGAGGAAGGTGTGACATATTGTGCAGGAGCGGGTACCAGTGTTGACGAGGCCAGTCTGCTGCAATCAGAATAATTTTCGTTTTTTCCTGTCTGACTTTTAGTAAAACCTTGGAGAGCAGAGGCAGAGGGGGAAAGGCATAGACTGATAGGTTTTTCCAGCTGAAGGATAGAGCATCCACTTTCCAAACTTTTTTTGTGATGAATTCTTGTGCAGAATTTGTCCAACTGATAGTTTTGGGGAGAGGCAAAAAGATCTATGTCTGGGCTCCCCCATTTTTGTGTCAACATACTGAAGATTTGAGGATCCAGTTTCCATTCGTGTGGTCCATAAGATTTCTGCTTAGTTCGTCTGCCAGAGTATTTTGCTTTCCTGGCAGGTATTGAGCTTGAAGTATTTGGTAAATCAAGGCTGTGTTCCACAAGGCCATGGCTAGTCTGCAAAGGGGGTATGAGTGGGTACGCCCCATGCTTGTTTATGTACCACATAACTGTGGTGTTGTCCGTCTTTATCAGTAGTTGTTCTGGTTGAAGAAAGTCTTTGAAGGCTGTCAGAGCATTCTGTACAGCTAGCATTTTTTTCTGGTTGATATGTAGGTGCATTTGATTTGGGTTCCATTCGCCCTGAATACATCTCCCTGCCAGATGAGCCCCCAAAGCATAATCTGATGCATCTGTAGTCAGGGTTTGGGTGGCAGGGGGTGGAATGAATGACAGTCCCTTGTTTTGGTGACAGGCCTCTGCCCACCATAGACACTCCTGTTGCAGGCAAGGAATGATAGGAATCATTGTTTCCAGGCTGTGACAATGCTGACTCCATAAGTTTTTTAGGTACCATTGAAGTTTCCTCATATGCAGTCTTGCATATGGAATTAGTAGAATGCAGGAAGCCATGAACCCCAAGACCTGCAGAATGTGTCTTGCAGATAGCTGGGTTTTTGTGGCCACTTGTTTGAAGTATGTCATCAATTGAATTTGTTTGTCTAGCGTGAGGTAAGCCATCTGGGCAGTTGTATTCAAGCTTGCACCCAGGGATGTAATTATTTGAGAGGGTACCAGTTGTGATTTCTTTTTGTTTATGGTGTACCATAGGCATGTTAGAAGCCTTTTTACAAATGCCAGATGCTGTAGAAGAGTGCCCTTGTTCTCTGCCTTAATTAGACAATCGTCCAGATAAGGATAAATTTGAATATTTCCTTGTCTGCAAAATGCAATTACTGGTGCCAGGCACTTTGTGAAAACCCTGGGTGCAGTAGATAAGCCAAAGGGCAGTGCAGAGAACTGGTAATGAAAATAGCCTGCTTTGAAGCGGAGGTATCTTCTGCAAGATTCCCTGATTGGGATATGCAGGTAAGCCTCTTTTAAGTCTAAAGTTACCAACCAGGCATCCTTGCCTTGCGTAGGCAGTAACTGTTGTAGAGTCAGCATCTTGAATTTTGGAATGTCCAGGAAAGTATTTAGAATGGATAAGTCCAGAAACTGGATGCCATGATTTGTCTTTTCTGGGTACCAGTAAAAGTCTTGAATAAAAACCTTGTCCTTTTTCCTTTTCTGGTACTGGTTGAATAGCCCCCATATCCATGAGGGACATAATTTGTTTCTGGGCCTCTGACCACTGATTTGGAGGCAGATCTGGCCATCTTTTTGGAATTTGCAACATGTGGAAATGAAATCTGTATCACTGGGATACTATATTTAAAACCCACTTATCCTGGGTAATTAGATGCCAGTTTTGTGCATGAAGTGCTAGTTTTCCCCCCAAAGGGGCTGCCAAAAGGTAAGTGCTTGGAAATGGCAGAGGAATGTCATTGAAACTGTTTACCATAGAGAGAGGCCTTGCTACTTCCAGATTTGGAGGTGGAGGCACCCCATTGTTTTGTTCTGTAAGTTCCCTGTGACTGAAACCTGGAGCTTTTGGAGTGTCTGGGTTTGACCTGAGCGGCTCTGTTGGGTACTGGAAAGGACCAATTCTTAGTAGGCCAGTGCCTACTGAACCTGGGTGGCTGCACTTGTAGGAAATATTTTACAGTTTGCATAGATTTAGCTTTGTCTTCCATCTTTTTCAAAACGTCTTCTGCCTTATTACCAAATAGACTGTCCTGTTGTAAAGGAGCATCCAACAATTTTGCTTTAACATGATCAGGCAAATTTTGCTCCTTGAGCCAAGCATGCCTTCTTATCACAGATCCAGTTATGCCGGCTCTGCAACAGGCCTCCAAGGAATCAAAACCACATTGCACAGTATGCTTTGCAACTTGTTCAGCTGAATGTAATAAATCCTGTAACTCTTTATTTTCCACACAGTCAGAAATCAACATCATTTTCTGTTTCAGTAAGCCCATGACATGCTGTTGATATTTAAGCATATGAAATTGACAGTTTAAAGTCCTGATTGCCAGGGTTGCAGACGTGTAAACCTTCTTACCCCATCTATCCAGTGCCCTGGAGTCTCGATCAGAAGGGGTACGATTTTTAGCAGTAGAAGCCTTAACACCCTTGGAACCCTGAGAAATTGTTTCAGGGTCAGCAGAAGGGTTTTTAAAAAGAAACTTGTGGGAGTCAGGAACCCTGTAATATCTGCCTGGCTTGCTGGAATCTGAGAAAACATCATCAACAATGTCTAAAACAGGAGGTATAGCCAAAGGCCTATGCTGAGGAAGAAGAAGGAAATCCCTAAGCCTCTTTTTGGATTCTGAGAAATCCTGACTCTCCCAATGAAAATGTTCCCTTAAGGTATGCAAGGTTTCTCCAAAAGAAAAATCCTCAGGAGGAGAAGCAGAAGGGATGGATTCTTCTGCATCAGAGTCCTCATAAGGTGGAATAGAAAATTCCTAATCAGAAGAGGAATCAGAAGAAATGGAAACCTGATCTGAAGATTCATAATCAGTGCCTTGCCTAGGCCTCTTAGCAGGAGGGGGTTGGGAACCCCTGATCAAGGTAATTAAATTCTCAGCCATTTTGATCATTTATTTTTTAGGCATAGGGGCCTGAACATATGGCCCATGCATTATTTTTGTAGACATAGAAATTGGTTGTGGCCTTGTTTTTGATAATGGCGTCGGTTTAATATACAAATCTTTAGGCCTGAAAACAACCTCAGAAGCTGGTGCCTGCTCAGCGGCTCCAGACCTATCTAAGGGAGAGACATCTGCGGGTTCAATACTTGAAGTGTCTTGTGGCATATCGGACTCTGAATGGGTTTCGGTAGAGGTCTGCGAATCAAAAGTAGTGGGCATCAGGGGCTGCGAAAGCACCTCACTGAGTACCGGCGAACCGGCGACTGGCTTAGGAGAAGCTTCATCATTGGTTTTGGACCTCGACAGTCTGTCTCTGTCTTTTTCTTTGCATTTGTTGTGAATTCTGATAGCCAGATTGCTAACCAACGACATTTCTGGATAGTTAAATCTTGATCCAAAATATTTTGAAGCAAAAATATACCAACGCTTAATAGTGCGTTGGTTAAATTTAGCACAAAACCGACAGCAAGGTACGTTGTGGTCAGGGCCTAGGCAAGGAATACAGTACAAATGAAAATCCTTATGAGGTATTTGCTTCCCACAAGTAATACAATTAACTTTTACTGACATAGGTAAGGAGCAAGAAAAAGTTTCCCCAACAGGGTACTTAGCTTTAGGTTGAAGACTTTGGTTATGAAACTCGAAAACGAAAAATTCAGGAGTTGGCCGACCAGCACTTGTGAACTGCTTCTGCTGATTAAAATGGCATCAGCTGCATGTTTTATACCCCTGACGACCTGACGTTATGGAAGAAGAGACAGCAACTGACGCAGGACCCAAGACTTTGTTATTCAGGCCGACTGAGGGCAACCTGCCAGCAGATTACCCAAATGTAATAAAAAACCACAAACTCCTCCACACGACTCGCCCAAATACAACACAACTCTGACCACAAATGGAAAAATCTTTCACCGACTATGAAAAAGAAGAAAACAATCAAGGAAACAAGATATCTTTCTTTATACCCAAATGTAATGACTGCAACAGTGAAACACGAAGAACGTCATGACAGATAGTGCCCACTCCTGTTATACTGGTGCCGAATCCAAGCCTAGAGGAGGAATAGAAATAAGGATGGCCATTGGAACATCTTGGCCCATGATAAGAACTGTTGGAGCTGAGACCATACCATAACAAAATTGAGCCTTAATGAAGGCTGATATCAAGAACTCCCTATCAAGCTGGGTTGGGTTGCAATGAGACCTGTGGTACCTAACAGAGACCACCATGGGTGGTTGGAAGATACTAACTGAGAGAACTCTTTCTTGAAAGAAAAACTGACTGAACATCTTTTGGGGGTGGAGGCTTTATAAGGCCTGAGGACTCTGGCCTGTGAGGTCTAGATGTTTTTGGTAGGAGTGACCACACTAACAATTTTGCCAGAAACTGTTTTGTCACAGAGTAGGTGGAAGTTAGCATGCTTGTAGTTCTAAACTTCAGTCAGATTAGCTGTAGGAGCTTTTGGGAGTTTAAAGGAGAACGTTACAAGCTTATAGTCAGACTTCACTGGGGAAGGAAATATCAGAGGAGCAGTGCAAGAGGCAGCCATATTTGTATGAACCATGTAAAGAATGCTGTGTCTTTTTAACTGAGTTTAGAATAGAGGCAGCTGTTTAATATCTTTAAAAGGGGATAATTAGTTAGGCATATACAATATGCCATGATAACTGCAAGATTCAAACAGAGGAGGTTAGAAAAGACTAGGAGGAGAAACTGGAAAGGCAATTTACCAAGGGGAAAACATCTCTATGGCTCCCAAACATGCAACAAAATACAGACAGTTTAGGATTTTTGATTGGAATTGTTGTAGACAGATCATTTTCCTTGGGTAGAATGCAAATGCTGGAACTGTAATGGGAAAAAGAGAAGAAAAATAATTGGGAATGGGCTTTGGGAATGTACCAAGTAGGCCAATTTAAACAATTCTCTACACAGTGTTTTGTCAAAAATGTTGAGGGAGTAAATTGTTGTAAATAAGGCCATGATTCTTTTGAACTGGGACACATGCTCTGAAATGCCTAGACACAGTAATGCCTTTCTAAGTTTAATGCAACTGGTTGCCAAAAAATATATTACTAGAAAATGGAAATCAAAACCAAACCCAACTGTTAACTGACTTATTTAGTACTGGAAAATATTAAAACTAGAAGTAGGGGTTTTAGAAAAGTAAAAGAGCTCATTATATATAAAAAATAGAAACTGGGAACAACACATTCACAGCAATGTTCAGGAGGAGCAGTAAGGTTTAAGGGAAGACAGGAACTTAGCAATTTATCTGATGTTGGAGTGAATGATAATTGTTAACAAGGAATTGGTACACTGCTTGAAAACAAAAACAGCGTAACCACAGTTTCTTTTCTTTTAATGCAAGTGTACATAAGTCACTGGTCTAGCTATGATTTTAATTAACATTTGTATAACACAAAATAATGCTGTGTCCTCTAGTAGGTTTATTTATCAACTGTCAAAGGATTAAGTCTAGGGATTTTTGAGCACATCCTACAATAGAGGTGCAAGTGTCCCAGTTTACTGGAGGATAGCTAAAGTAGCCTAAAGTGAATTTTTGCTAATATGGAGATCAGTTAGAACACTGAAGAATCTTATATGGTTATCAGGGAACAACAACTTTTTTGTTGTAAATTATCAGTTGACAAATAATCTTATGTAGAGTGATCTGTAGTTTAATGAGTTCAGTTTGTGAGTCCCTAGGAATTTGCCTAGAGGTAATATGTTCCTTGATAAACAAGTAAAGGCCACCACAGATGCCACTATATCTGAAGGCATAAAAATTGCAAAATCTTTGTATGCAGAGATAGATGTCTTTAATCTTAAACTAAGTGTCAGTAATTATAAAAACATGGAAACATTCCAAATGCAGGAATGCCCATACCTCTCAGCTGTACAGATTTTCACAGAATGTCCAGAATTTTGCCTCATATTTTTGGTCCATTTTTCATAAAATTGTGTTTTTCTGGCAAATCACTAGTATTGAAGTAAAAAAATGACAGACATTTGAATTTCAGAATTCATACCCTTCAGAAAATTCATGCTAACATGAAACCAGTTATTTTATCAACTTTCTAAGTTTGTCAAAGCAATATTTAAAAATTGTCCCTATTTTTGGTCCTTTATTCCCCCATTATTTATGGCTTTGTCCAGATTTCTTGCTCTAAGAGGTTGAGAGTTATGGGATTGCATCAAAATCAAGCAAATTATTGTTTAAACGTCTGGCATTGGGGAAAGACACCTCTATGTGAACCGATTTTAAGACTTGTATGTTAGTTATCTTGGAATTTCCATCAAGTGGAAAATGACTAAAATGTCTTATATATACTGTCTAAAAAGTGAAGGCTTTAGACAGTATATGGAAGCCTTGAAACCAGGGGTATAGACCTCCCTTAGTGATGCAGGCTGGACTGTTGAGCATCTCATCCCATGCTCACACATACCGGATCTTCCTGGAATGACACCAGTTATTTAACCAATTATTGAATTCAGCTATCTTTTCTTTGAATCTAGACATCATTCATGCTAAAGGAAAGCTTTGAATCAGGACTAGTACCTTATCTATATTTGTAAACATGAATGAAAAGTTCTGAAATGTTTCTCTGCATATCCCTTGGGGTTTTACGTCTCAAGTCATTCACTCCCAAGTGCACTACTGCCATTTGCAGTTGAGCAGTCCACCATCTCAGTGTTGAGACTGCTGCAAGTTGATAATAAAAGCATTTGGACTATATTTTTACATTCAGAAAAGTATGTTTTAAATGCATTTATAATTGCACTTATCTTACCATTTAAATCAGTTTTTTAAATTTTTTGCTCTTTATCTGGAGTTAGATTATTAATTCAAGGAATTTTTATAGTCTACATTGCTTTTTAGCTTCTCTTCTGGGCCTATGTATTTTTCTGAGTTTGGTTCTTTCCTACCCTCTCTATTCCTATGGAGGCTTTTGAGCTGCCTGCCCCTACTGTATAGCTGGCCCTAGAAGCTCTTCCAAGTCTTATCCCCTCTGTTTATCTTACTGGTTACTGACAGAAGAAACTGGGAAGGCCCTCCCCTTAGACTGTTAGTGTACTTTGAAATTGCCTTGAAGTTTGTGTGTTCCTCATTGATGGCTTGTCAGACTTTGAATTGCCTTGTAATTACTTGCTGCTAGTTGGTAGACTTGTTTCTGGTACCTCCTCACTTGTGGCTAACTACACTGTGCGTTTACATTAAGAAGACTGAAACTGCAATTCTAGTGGGAGTAGAAATGTGGCCTGGACTGTCTGAGTTGGAAAGTGCACAGGCAGGCTTAAAGTGAGAATTGCAACTAGTTATTTGATTAGTTTCTGATACCTTTTCACTTTTGGCTAACTGAAGTATGTTTTTACATTAAGAAAGATGAGACTGCTATTCTAGTAAGAGTAGAAAGGTAGCATGGTTAGTATGAGCTGAAACACACAAGGGAGCCTAAAGTGGCAACTACTTGTAACTAGCTGTACTTTTTCACTTTTGGCTAACCAAAGTGTGTTTTTTTCCATTAAGAAGGCTGGGACTGTTGTTCCAGTGGCAGTAGTAATGTAGTCTGGTCAATCCCAGTTGAGAAACACACAGGGAGGCTTAAAGTGAGAATGTTTTATCAGCCAGAGATCTTTTTAGAGACTTAGCTGGGTATTAATCTGCACTTGAGAACTACATTTGTTGTGATTTTACATTAAGAAGTTCCAGGATAATCCATCTTGTGGCAGAAGGTGTTTAACTGGTCTCCCTGAGTTGGGAGGCACTTCACAGAACTTAAAGTATAGTCATTTATTGGCCAGAGGGCATGGGAGTTAGCCTTTGGCTTTTTCTGTCTGCTATAAATTAGGAACATTTTTGCTGAGCTGTTCACTGCTCAGTGGCAGTTAGTAGTACCCTGTATAGCAGCAAACCTATAAAGCTAGTACTTAGGACTTTAACCTGTAACACAGAAAGGCTTTGAATGGAACTAAGCTTAGGGCAGCTAGATGGTGTCATACAGCACTAAGATCATAGCACTATCTAACATCTAGCCTTCACCCTAGACATCACTCAGGTGACCCTGTAAAACCAAGACCATAAACCATAACAACCCAACCCTAATTCAGGTTCTGACAACATGGATTTGCAATTTCCTAATGTTTCTCTGGCCAGCTTTGTAGATATGTGCATCCTGAGACAATGCAGCAATTGTCTCATGTACTCAGGCAACCTTTTAATCCTTAAAGAAACTAACACACTGTATAAGAGATATATGTACATAACTTCATTGGAGGCAAAAACCTTGATTACAAACAAGGTTGTCAAAAACTCACACACTACATCCTTCACATATACTACTCAACAAACACATAGACCTTCTTATGCTGAGACAATTAAAAGAAACATCTCCAAACCTCAAAAACTTCTTAAGCTATAAAATTGTGACACCTAACCTCAGCAATCACTAAGTACATACCAAAAGCAAAGCAAACCAATGCTTTAGCAAGTACTCTTGTCATAGGGGATTCTGTTGTATAACACATTGATACTCCTTTCACCAGGATGTACAAAGAGTAGAAATAAGTTAGTTAACTATGTGAAGCTAGGATCTGAAATATCATGCATGCACTCAGGTCACTGCAGCACAGGTACCAATAGGATTCTATCATAGCTCATGTGAATGTAAATGACCTGAGGCACGCCTCACTGGACTATATGAAAAGAGACATCATGAATCTCTCTGAACATATGTCACAGACAAGTATGTGGCTTGCATTGAGCAGGTTTCTAACTTCACCAAGGATGATGCCACAGTATGAACAGAAAATGACAGATTTTAATAACTGGCTAAGTTTATGGTGTCACTCCAGGGGAATCCAATAGCTATCAGCATGGGAGCACATGGTAACAGACCACTTTGTTTTGCCAAGGATGGTATGCACCTGTCCCTCCTGGGCTTTCAGATATTGGCTAAAACTTTATCTATCTCCTTAAAGCTTTTTTAGGCAATGTCAAAATTACATAACTACCAACATAGTGAAAAAATAAACATAAGTAACCTTAAGGTGTTACTGCTCAATACTAGGAACCTAAAAAAAATTCCACACCCTACAAGCTCTCTTCAGTCTGGAGAATGTAGACATCTGTGCTGTTACTGAGACTTGGTTTAAACCTACATAGAGTACATCGGCAGTGCAAAGCTACAGTGCCTTCCACACATTTATACCAACAGCAGCAAAGACATGGGCTGAAGGGTGAGGTGTCTCAATCTATGTTAGCAACAAATGCAACTCTAGATTGATTGAACAGGATGATGCCCTGGAGTTCATCCATGTCCAAGTCTCCATAGATAAGGTTCTCTACCATGTACTGGCCAGCTACAGGTAGCCCACTATGACCCATGAAGCTCGCAACCCTTACCCAGCTCTACTAGAGGTGCTCACCAGCCAACCAAGTACCCTATTCATGGGAGACTTTATTTACTCCTCTGTAGACTGGGAATGTACACTGCCTCTGACTCACAGGCACAGCATTTCCTAGACTTTATCAACACAAACACCCTGGACCAGACAGTGCACTCTCCAACCAGTTGATCAAATATATTGAATCTAGTACTCACTAACATGGGGGAGTGTTGCACCCCCCCCCATGTCATGTGCTCATTGCTGAAGTCAGACCACAAAGCTGTCTCCCTCAAAATAAAATTCAGCCTGAAAAACCCAACTAAAGTAAACTACATCTTATTGAGCAATGGTTTGTCAAAATTCATGGCTCCCCCAAAGGCCGAGAGCACAGCCAACTATGCAGAATTATTTACAGAAATCCTGTACAAATATGTAAATGGCTACACTGACCCTACCATACTGACCAGATGTAAGCCCAGATCTAACACCAAAAGCAAACCATCCTAACCTTAATAGGTTATATAACAAAAGAAAAATGTAACGGCCAAAATCAGAAAGAGCAACTCCCATAGAGACAAGAGCTCTCTGATTCAATTAAACAAGAAACTAAGAGGCCTAATAAAGTACAGCAAGGCCAATTATGCAGTCAGGATAGCTGGCTCAGCTATGTCAGGAATCTTAAAGGTAACACTCAGCAGTGTACACAACTTGGGGGTAAATGGCTTAACCTTCACTGACCAGGATAACATAGCAAATCTACTGGCTGAAATATTTAGCTCTAACTTCACACCCCCAGTAGCCCATGT
This sequence comes from Protopterus annectens, assembly GCF_019279795.1. NCBI lineage: Eukaryota > Metazoa > Chordata > Ceratodontiformes > Protopteridae > Protopterus > Protopterus annectens. The sequence continues at coordinate 1,266,027,551 of NC_056743.1, forward strand.
GAAATCCATTCTTGCATATCCCCACAACCATCAACAAGGAGCAGGTCCTGGAGGTGCTCGCTAAGTCCACAAACACTGCTTCAGAGGGCCATGACAATATCCCTGGTTGCATCCTAAACAGCCTAAAACATGACCTAGAAGGACCACTTGAGGTACTCAACTACAGCCTCAAAATAGGTTACGTGCCAGGTGACTGGAGGGCCACAACAGTCATCCCTCTTCATAAGGGTGGGCCATCAACTGACCCCAGGAACTACAGTCCCATCAGTCTGACAAGTTTAATATGCAAAGCCATAGAACGAGTTATCATGGAAATTATCAACAAGGGCATTGGCAACCTACAGACATTGGACCCATTCCACTTTGGCTTTGAGGGAAGGTCTTACCTACTTAGCCTGGTAGACGTCTTCGAGAGGGTTGTCATGGCTATTGATGAGGAGAAAACTGCATACCACCTACCTTGACCTAGCCAAGGCGTTCTATTCAATACCCGACTCAGGTATTGTTGACAAACTCTTAGAACTAGGCATAAATTCCTACATAACTCACTGGATTGCCAGCTGGCTCATAGATAGGACCGAAGAATTCAGGATCAGTGAGACAACCACTACCAAGAGACTAGTCACCATCAGAGTACCCCAGGGCTCTGTGATGGGCCCACTCCAGTTTGGCATCTACTTCTTGGAAGCCAAGGCTAATGTCAAAGGTCTCTGGCTCATCAAGTTTGCAGATGAAAGTAAGTTGGGCACTATCACTGATTCTCCCCATGACACCAACATTCTACAACAGGGTCTAACACACAGATGACTGGTGTGAAAGCCACGGATTAAAACTCAATGCAAAGAACTGCATTATGGTGCCCTTTGGAAAAGTGTATACCCAAGCTAATTATTTTGTCAATAAAACACCCCTAAGAGGTGATCCAATAGTTAGGGATCTGGGAACATATGTAGATAGTAATCTAGCATTCCACCAACACATAGCCAACATAGTAAGAAAATCATTCTGTGTCGCCCAATTCATAAGCAAGGTTATGGCATCCAGGTCCAAGGAAGTAACAGTACCATTCTGATCAGCCCTTGTCAGGCCCATCATTGAGTACAATGCTCCTTTTGGCATGCACCAGGCCAGGCACTTGCAACAGTTGGGATGCCCTCAAAGGTTCCTCACTAGGAGAACCCAGGGTATGAATATTGTGTCCTACATAGATTGCCTTTTGGCCCTATCTCTGTACTTAGTCTCTTACAAGTTACTGTGAGGTGATATATGCCTAGCATATACTGTGTCCTCGGATTCAGCTCTGACAGATCTCTTACACATCTAAAAGACAAACACCACCAGAAACACTAGATCCAAGGACTTCAACTTTGTCTGCAACATAAATAGAACCTACTGGAGTGACTGATGTGTCTGAAAGGATCCCTGCACTATGGAATATGCTCCCCATCTACATGAAGTAGAGTTCATCCCTGACCCCGTTCAAATGAAACCTTGATCTTTGATGGGAAACTGCAAATTCATCTCCCAGCCTGGCGCCCATGTCTCTGATGGTCAGCGGTCATAAGAAAGTAAATTAAACCCCACACACATAACCCTTAGCTACCTCTTTACTAACATGCCCCACCAAACAGGCTGGTTTGGGATGCATAGCTAGGCTTGTAAAGACCCTGGTGATCATTAGCCTAGTATTATCCTATATTTATTATTTATTTATTTTTTATTTACATTTGTTGACCGGGAGAGTCCAACTAGATACAAGCCCATTTTCAGTGGGGAGAAAAGCTCCAAGAGAACAATTTATTACAGACAAAAATGTAAGGACAAGACTTTGACATACAATATTTTTTAGAACATAGGATACATTCATTTTCTACTATATAGTATTAACATTAGAAGCTATTGCAAAGCTTGACATTCCTGGAATAGTTTACAATATTTCTTAGAAGGTAGAAAACATTCATTTGCTACTAAATAATATTAATTTTAGAAGCTTTTACAAAGCAAGACATTGCTGCAATAGTTTATTATCAAAGGAGAGAAAGAGAGAAGAGGAAAGTCTACTTGAGAGCAATTGATTTTGGGTATAGATTTGAAGGACAGCAAATATATATACAATATGTATTAAAAGTTAGGATACCTATTCCTGGTACTATACTGTATTCATTTTAGAAGATAGTGGAAAGCACACCAATCCTGGGATAGTTTACAGTAACCCCTAGAGAGTCAGGATGTGCAATCGATAAGCAGTCTTAAGTGGGTACAATGTTCTAAAATGCTTAGTTTAACAGTCATAATTAAGTTATGTGAACTTTCAAACATGAGATGTTATCTAGGGGGGATGCAGGAGCATAGTCGGTTATTCATGAAGTGAGGTTGGACTAGTTTCTTGAACTGGCTGGGGGATTTGCAGTCAGTTATATGGGCAGAAAGGGAATTCCAGGTCTTTGATATATATAATGGCTGTAGATAGACTTACTAGCCTCATTGTTATATTTGGCTACTTTGAGGAGGTTTTGTGTGCTAGATCTTAAGGCCTGGTAGTTATATACGGCTGAAGAAGATTTTGTAAGGCTGGGGTGTTATCAGAGTTATGTATTATTTTGTGGGCTAATGATAGCTGATCGAGTTGAAGTAGTAGTGGTAGTTCTAGCCAGTTGAGTTTTTTTTTTAGGCAATCGCAGTGGTGTTCTGTTGGCTGAGGTTGTAGCCAATTTGGCTATCTTATTATAACAACTGTCAAGGAGTTAGGGTTCTTAGGCAGCTTTGTAATGTCAGAGATCCTGTTGCCTGACTGACAACTCATAGTAAGCCTCTCCTTGTCCAGCTTTGTTAGTGGCGAGCCATTCTGCCTTACAACACAGTCAACTACGACTAAAACATTCATATTGCTGCTGTGGTTCAAAGTGATACATTTGAAGTGTTTTTGTTCAAGACGACTCTTTGAGAGGTATGTGTGACATGGAATAGTGGCCTGATTTCTGCTAAGACTGACTCTTTCTATTTCTAAGCAGGCTTTGGGAATTATTGTTTTACAGCTTCAGCATAAGTAATTTTGTGTAATTAGAGCAAGACATTGGTACAGGCGCATGAATCCCACAGAAAAAGCTTTTAGGTTAGAGGGAAACTGCCATATTAATTAGGCATTTACACCTCTCACACATGAAATTTTTAGTGAATAAAAGTTCATAAGGCAGTTTGTACACTGTCCTAGAAGACCTTGTGATAAAAAGGCCAGCAATATAGATGAAACTAACAGGCTGACCTTCCATCTTGTCCAGTGAGTAATGTAAACACAACACTGAGCAGTCAGGATGATATGAAAAGAAAGGGTACCCCAGGTTTAGTAGTCAAGGGGGAGGAACTTCCCAGTTTGATCGTCTAGTGCCCACTAATATGAGAAGATATGATGAGACTGGGAAGGACTTTTAATGGCAAATTTATAGTCAGAACAGGCAACTCAAGCATCACCAAGTCTAAAACAGTAACACAGACTGGCTTGGTGGACAATCTGTAACCTGGCTCTATGAAATACAGTTGTATGGCAAATGTATTTAAATAGCTTAAGGGAAGAGACTTTGCAAAATTATAGTTTTGTGTATACTGACAACCGCCAATAAAAGAGGAAGGGAGGGGATTATGTGGTCATATTATCCTAAGTGGCAGATAACAAGAGATACACTGGGTATAAGAACACAACAAGAACTGGGGGGAAGGGACAGTGCAAATGTCAGATACTTAGCACTGTTGTTGACTGGTCTGAAACTGCTTTAAAGCATTCACAACTCCTGAACTAACCGGAGTCTCATTCCTCTCACAAGAAAGGAAACAGGGTTTAACACCAAAAGTCAAAATTTTAATTATTGGCAAAATGCAGTGCAATTATTTACTGGAATTACAAGTATAGGTTTAAATATATTAGCAAAAAACACGTCTATATCACGTTATCAAAATTTTACTACATCGAATCAATAAAGGTCAAACTTTATTCATCGAAGTAGTAAAATATCGATTAATGTAAAAAAAATAAATAAATCAATAAAAAAAAAACCTAACTAGTGTAGGCAGGGGGCAAGCCCCCCTGCACCACCCACAACCCCCTACTTAAATATACTAACTCCGAGACTGCACTACATTGAGGTAAACAGAAGTCTCCCCCTTACAGAGATTTCTGTTTACCTGTGTGATGTTCTGAACTTTCTACATTGTCGTGCCGACAATATCGTATTCAATATTGTTGACTTACGACAACGTGAACTAGACCCACAAAAAACAGATATAGACTGTTAAAATTAACTTAAAAACAGATGAAGTAATGAAAAATCATCAGTTGTTTCTATAGGTGATTGGGGAAGGAAAGGGTGTCTGGAAAGCAGGCCAACATGTAAATAATCCAAAAATCAAGTTTATACACTCCAGCAATTGATAAGCACTTTTGTTTCCTAAAATATAAACTCACACTCTCCTCTATTTAAGTAAATTAAAACATATATGTCACTCTACTTTAAAATGAAACACCCCCAGATTCCACCAATCAGAAAACTGCACACATGCCCAAACGTGTAAAAAGTGTAATTAACAATATTACATAAATCAACTGACAATTTCAGATTAATGATTTAAGGCTTTTAGTTTTAAAACACCTGTGATAGAAACATTATCATTTAAGCCTGGCCAATAGTTTGCATTTAAACAAGTCTTCCAAATATGTTCTCGCTTCACTAAATATAATGGCTATCACCCACCCCTAGTGTTTGCATCCTATGCCTCTAATATTATAAACTTAAAAGAATGCCCTTGATTTTCTGGACAGTGCTTGAAAAGTTCATTAGTCTCCTTCATAAGTCATATATCCCTCAAATGTTCATACATCCTATTTTTTAATTTCCTCTCCGTTTTTCCAATATAAAAACAAGGACAATATGACAAGAGGGCACAATAAACCACTTTTTTCTATAAAACATGTGAACTGACCATATAATCTAATTTTAAAATTATTAATACTTGTTTCATTTGCTTCTAACATCTTATTATTTAAATATAGGAGATTGTGAGTTTATATTTTATCTGAGGAAGCTTCTATAACTGAAACAAAAGTGCTTATCAGTTGCTGGAGTGAATAAACTTGATTTTGGAATATTTACGCGTTGGCCTGCTTTCTGGACCCCTTTCCTTGTTCATTGGTTTGTGTTTGGGCTTTGTGGTTTCTTGCAGCCATCTCAAAACAGCTGCAGTTTAAAAGAATGCAGCAGTAATAGCTTGAGGGGATGCAAAAATTCCTAAGACACAGCTCTATTGCTGAATGACCTGGAATTGCTTTAAAGTAATCACAACTCTAGAATAAGACTGGCTAATAAGAAATAAACTAAGATGTAATGCAAACAATTGCACCAGTAATGTGGCAAAATGCAATGCACTATTTACTGGAAATAACAATGTTGTTGTTTGTCTTTTTGGCTTTTCCCGGTTAGGGGTCGCCACAGCCGAACTCCGGTGCGCTAATGATCGGCAGCATATTTTTATGATGCCGAGTTGCCAGCCCGACCCCCTTTCACACATGTCTTTCCAAGGCCACTCGACCGCGGGGAGGACATGCAGACTCCACACAGAAGGCACTCCCCACACACTAGCTGAGAATCGAAAGGGAGAACCTTTGCTGTGAGGCAACAACGCAACCCCTGTACCACCGCGGCTTTACTGGAAATAACAATATAGACTTAAAATAAAAGTAACTAATAAAATGCATACAGTTTTGAATAATATCAAGCCTTCCTTCTTCCCTGCATCTATATAACTCCCCTTTATTCCTTCACAAGACTGAAAAACAAACTCATTACCCGGATTTCAAACTACACTGGTAAAGTATGTCTATGTGTCTCATCTCCTTTGTACTTAAAATACAGAATTACAAATATTTTCTCACATATTTCTTATATCATGCAAGCATTTCTCAATCAGTCTACACGTTATTGTTGTACTCTATAAATTCCTAAAAGTTTATTATCTGCCATTTCCATAATGGAAAACCAAATCCCTGTTGCTTCAAAATCATTAAGTATCCCAGTGTCAAATTTCATACTACATTCTCTTGTTTATCCCTAAAATAATATCCTTTACTCTTCTTTATTTCTAATCCAACCAACATATTTAATAGTAAAATATCCATAGCATTTTATCTTCCAAAATAATGCATACATCTGCATAAATAATGATTCTTGCAAAACAATCTTCTAATCCTATAGAAAATCATTTCCAATGCTACCATTTCATCAAACTGGTGCACTATCTAACTGATGCATACTGAAATTAAAAAAAAACTTAAGGGACATCCTTGTCTTTTGCCCCTCTTTATATTTTATTCAATGTCTATAAGATCATTGACGGCATTTATCATTCTCACCTTTCTATAACTTCCCTCACTCCAGTTAAATATTCTCTCCAAGTTATGCTCCTCTAAGATCTTAATTAAATTATAACTAGTATTTATGTATTCATTTTAATATCTACATAGTTATCTTGCTCAATCTTTCCATCTCTATATGTTTACTACTTCCATTATTCTATGTACATTTCTCATAACATCCATGGTTTGACTAACACCCCACCATATTTTTTAAACTTTTCTTGTATTATTTCTATCATTTTATTCTTCTAAAATGATAGCAAAAATCTTGTGGCTCTAGTTAAGCAGTATGATCAGTCTTTAAGCATCTATGTTTACTGTCTCCTTTCTTCAAATAAAGTTTTTAACAGACCTGCAATCACTACTTTCCATGCTACAGCCATTCATTAAGAACTTTCACAATAATCTACTGTTACTCTTCTAGACCCTTACAAAATTCATAACTTAAACCATCTCAGAAGATAATGAACATCAAATAGCGTTATGCTTGCCAGGAGCAAAAACAGAAGATGTGAGACAAGACTTGGAAGTACAGATCTGTTTTTACTTATGTCGGTACAAATTATCTCATCTGCATGGACTCCCTGACTGTTAGTAGGGAACTTACAGCCGTTTTAGATAGTATAGCTTGAACTGGTGTTAGGGCATATTTTTTTTACAAATCATGTATAAAAAGGATAGTCAGGTCACTGTGAATGAAAAGATGTTTTGAGGTAAATACCTACATACAAAAAAATGTCCAGTTTTAAAAATGGAAATGTGTAAAGCATCCAACCCTAGTTCTGGGCACACATGTTCAGACAGGATGGCATGCATTTGTCAGGATCAGGGAAGAGAAATATTTTCTGCAGATATTTTGCAATATTTGACAAACACTAGGCAGGATTTTTGCCAGGTTGAAAATTTAACAGTTCACAGATAGCAAGATTTGATGCATCTCTGATGGCTATTAATGCTAGGAGCATTAGCAATAGTCTTTTTATTGGAAAATGTGCTATGTTCCCACAAGATTGATGCTGTTATTATTTGTGAAACATAGTCAAAAAAACAATGACTGACAATCAGTTCTGTCAGAGTATAAATGTTTTTACTGTAACAGACATTTTAACAAAAATATCAGGTAGAGATGGTTGTGATAGGGATTAAAGAAAGTTATGAGACGTGATTACTACACGTGCAGTGATAACACCAATACTATAGATTGTGTAACTGTGAGAATAAAGGTTGGAGTGTATAGATCACCAAAGACCAATGCTGATGACCTAGAGGAATTCATACATTTCTTGCACAAAACATAGGTGGGAAGAATTAGCTGGGGACTTAAATTTATCAGAAACAGACTTGAATAACATTGATTCACCAACATTAGTACAGAAATTATTCACAACTTATGTTTAGGGACAACAATTGCTTCAGATTTACCAAAAAAAAAAAAAAAACTACCAGGGGAACATAACATGCTAGACATTGTTTGTGTTCCTAAAAAAATCATTATTAATTCAAGTCAAGTTTTAAAAACGCTTATGTGCAGTGATCATGGTGTTATAACAGTTGATTTGTTGTTAGATAATTCTGCCAAACTGAAATCTAATCCAATGCACAAAAGATTTATTACAGGTTATAAGGAAGCAAAGCAGTCACTTTGTAAATCTACCTGGAGTGATGTGTTCAGTGGAAAAAACTGCAGATGGAACGTGGAAAGTTTTGAAAGAACAATTGTTTGAGTGCAAAAAAAAAAAAAAAAAAAAAAAAAAAAAAAAAACCCTTTAACATCAGGATCTAGGTATGAGACAGAAAATATAAGAAATGGAAGAGATTTCAAACTACAATTTTGAAAACTGAAATAAACAAGCTAGACAAACAAATTAAGCATGGTGTGAGACAAGGTCAAGAAAAAGTTGAAGAAAATTTATGAGCATAATAGGAAATCTTTTTATAGATAAATAAGATGTGGAAAGAGTCAAGACATACAAATTGATAAACTGAGTGTAGATTCTAAAATGTGTTCTCAGACACAACAGATTAGAGATATTTTTACAAAATCTTATGCAAAACAGTTTGGCTCCACAAAATGGGTGATACATTGTCCTAGTGACATCCAGGTAACCTCAGATACTGGAATCAGATTGCATTGTAAAATAACTATGCATACTGGATCCAAACAAAGCACAGGGAGGAGACACAGTTAGTAATAATGACCTGAGAACACTTCAGCAAGAGCTTATAGTACCATTATATCTATTATTTACCAGGTCAATAAAATATAAATATGGGGAGATTCATCAAAAATGAAGTCATGTACTTATTAAACCTGTCTTTAAGGGAAAGGGGAGTAGGACAAACCCAGAGTCAAATAGACCCTTAAGTCTACTTTTATGATGTGGAAAAATAATGGAGAAGGTAATATTGGATATGTTATTGTCAGAACTGGATAGGCTGGGACTTGAAACCATATATCAGCATGCATCTGCTGAAAACAGACCTAGTACCACCTGTGACATGATGTTCTATAACAATATAATAACAGCTATGAATGAAAAAATGTTCTGTGACATAATTCATATAGATTTTACTTCAGCATTTGACAGGGTCATACACAAAACACTGATCAATAAATTAGAATAACTAGGTATTGATGCACTCCTGATAAGATGGAAAGGACATGGCATTTATACAGCAAATGGACAGGTGAAATTCTTGGTTAAAGTCATGGTGTCCCACAGGGCTCTATCCTAGGCCCTTACCTGTTTATATTGTATCTTTCAGACCTAAATTTTTCATCTGAGGTGTTCTACAGTCTATATGTAGATGACCTGAAATTGGGTAAACTGATTACATGTGTTACAGAAAAGGCATGCCTGTAAATGAATTTAGCAAAACTGATCATTTAGGTACAGCAGAATAATATGCTGATGAATACATCAAAAACTAAGTATATTAGATTTGGGAGACATAAATTTAAAGGTGAATATTTAATACAGTACACAGTGACTGAAATTGTAGATTCATTTAAGGACATGGGTTCATAGGTTGGTACTAGGCTATCGGCCCTAGGGCTTATACAAGCCTAGCCATAACAATTCCCTGGCTATTTCTTCCCACAATATTTACTTCCCTGTACCCCTGTCTAGCAGGGCGAATGACATGATTCCCCGGGGTGAATTTCCTATCTCCCATCCAATTGTCAAGGTTCCTTTTGAAGAGGGCCAAAGAGGCGCTCTGCTTGACAAGTATGGGCAATCTATTTCAGAGTCTGGGGAATCTCTGAGTCAGGAACCTATCCCTCCAGCATGTTTTGTTCATTGTGATGACAAGGTTTAGATCCCTGGAGCATGTGGCTCTGAGGGATTGGGATTTCTTTAAGTGTAGCATGTCCAACAGCTCTGGGTTTGACATGGCCTTGTATGTTAAGCAGAGATCACCTCTGAGTAGACAATATGCGACAGAGTATAGCTGGAGTTTTTTTAGATGGTCAGTATACGGCATCTGCTTTAGGCCTGTGATTCTTTTAGTGAGGCATTTCTGCGGCCTTTCCAGTTGTTGCAGATGCCTTGAGAGGCATATACCAAATGGGGCATTGTATTCTATAATGGGTCTAATGAGGGATGAGTACAGTGGGACAATGACCTCCTTTTTTCTGGATGAAAAGCCATTAGTGATAAGGTGTGCCACATAGAAGGATTTCCTGACTGTTGTGGTGATGTGGTTATCGAAGGTGAGACCACTGTCCACCTGTGTCCCTAAGTCTCTTATCACACTTTTGGTGTTTAGTGTACTGCCACCTATGTGGTAATTCATGGGTACATGTTTTTTCCCAAAGGGGATAACTATACATTTCTTGGCATTGAGCTTGAGCCCATGGCTCTGGCACCAAACATCTGTTTCTGTAAGGCCCTTTTGTAGAATATCCACATCATTTGGGGATTCAGTAATGGCTCCCAGTTTGCAGTCATCTGTGAACTTTGTTAGCTAGAGTCAATTAGTGTTGGCCTGTATTTCAGAGAAGTAGATGCCAAACAAGAGCGGTCCCAGGACTCAACCCTGAGGTACTCCACTTCTCACTTGTCTGAAGCTGGATTTAGAGTCAGCTACTTTTACAGTGTGGGTTCTGTCAGTAAGCCAGTTGGTAATCCATTGAGTGATGTAGGGATTAATGCCCAGCTTAGTAAATTTATCTATGATTCCAAAGTGGGGGATGGTGTCAAAGGCCTTGGAGAGGTCCAGAGAGGCTGTGTGGACCAACTTACCCTCGTCCACAGCTCTGGAGACTGATTCGAAGAAGTCAGTCAGGTACAGGAGACAAGATCAGCCCTTCACGAACCCAAACTGTGTGGGGTTCAGTGTTTGAAGGTTGCCAATGTATTTGTTTATAAGTGCCATGATAATACGTTCCATGGCCTTGCAGATCAGGCTCGTCAGACTGGTGGGACGGTAGTTCCAGGATCCAAGGGGGATCCCCCTTTGTGGAGTGGGATAACTGCAGCTGTGCGCCACTCAGTGGGCACAAAGCCTGAGGTGAGGCTATGATTAAACATGACACTTAGGTGAGGTGCCAGTTCCTTTTGTAGTTCATGTAGTACACAGCCCGGGATGTTGTCTGGTCCCATGGATGCTGTATTCTTAGCTTTGGAAAGTGCGTTTTTTACCTGTGTGTTCATTATTACTGGAATTTAGCAATCTTTCAGTACTGAGATGGGTTCTTTAGGGGGGTGAAGTTGGCAGTGAATTGATCCGCCAGGATATTGGCAATATCCTTGGGATCAGTATATTTAATGCCATTCTGTTGAAGCTCAGGGCAGATCTGAGCATTGCCATTTAGATTCTTGACATAGCTATAAAATGCCTTGTGGCTGTCTTTGGAATATTTGGCAATTTTATTTTCGTAACTAGCTTTGGAGGATTTTATGAGGGATCTCACCTTTTTACTAAGGCTGGTAAGGGAGTATTTTGTATCCTGTGATTTTTCTCTTTTCTGCAACAGTTTCTTCCTTTTCTTGTAAAGTTTGTTTATAGCAGGGGACCACCAGATTGGATTCCTTTTTTTGTAGGACAGCGTCTTGGTTCTATTTGGGATGGCACGATTCATGCACAAGTGTATGTGCTTAGTGTAGGATTCAGCAGTCGAACTTTCAGTTCCCATCTGCATGGGTGTCATGAAGTTTGTAATTTCTGACTTGAGTAGCTTGAAGTTGGCTTTGGAGAAGTTTTTTTTTATGGAGGTTTCCTTACTGGGGGCTGGGGGAGGGATGTGGATGTCAAGGATGATTAGCTTATGGTCAGACCGGACCAACGGGAGGTGATCATAGGTGTGGAGCATTGATTTCCCATGTTGGTAATGAACCAGGTCTAGGATATTGGAGACCCTGGTGGGACTATGGATTACTTGATCCAGGGCATTGGAATTTATGAATTCCAAGAACCGTTGGGCAAGGGTGTTGGTACATGAATAGTTTTCCCAGTTAATGACAGGGTAGTTGAGATCACCCAGTTTTAGGGTGTTTGGTTGCATCTTAATATTTTCTAGTATGTTTAGAAAGGTGTACTGAGAATCTTGGGGCATGGTGGGGGATATATATCGAGCTACAGTTTGGATTGCAGTCTTGCCTAGTGTTAGTTGCACCTGAAGAATTTCAGACACATTGTGTTGGGCAACTAGCCTGGTGCTGTGAATATCCTTGGTGAATATGGACACTCCTCCACCTTTAGTGTTTCGGTCCTGGTTTGGTGGCCGAAACGTGTGATAAGAGTTGTAGCCTGGTATTGCAGGGGTGCTCTCTGGAGCCTTGAACCAGGTCTCAGTTACTGCACAGATATCGATGTTCTCCATTTTTAGGAGTGCCTCAAGAGAGTGCATTTTGAGGTTTAGACTTCTAGCATTGAGTAGCATTACCTTCAGATTTTGCATGCTTGTACCTGTTGCGGTGGTGGTTTTGTCCTTTGAACTTTGCCTAAAAAAGGCACTATAGGGGTGGCAAGAGCCTTAGCCAGTAACCTGAATCCCAGAGGCGACGGGTGCGGACCATCTCTGGCAAAGCATCGTGGTCTGTGGGTAGATTCAGCTTTGAGTTTTTCTAATCATATCAACCAATTGGTTAATGATAGTTATAGAACTATAAGTTGTATAAAAAAGATTTATAAAGTCTAGAAAATCAGAAATTATGAAGTTATTATTTGTTAGTTACATTAGACCCAAACTTGAGTATGGAATAACAATATAGAAACCTTACAAGAAAACAAGCATGAGTAAACTGGAAAGAGTACAGCAGAAATATGCCAAGAGCATCCGTGGATGTGAAAATGCTCTCTCTTCTCATGCTACAATATGTAATTATGCTAAAGATGATAGTATTTAGATAGTCTAGGTAATGTACTTCTTTGTAATCTAGTTTTAGGTTTCAATGTTTTAGTTCTTTTCCCTGGTCTCTCTTATTATTTATCAGGTTCTAGGAGTTGTATTAATGTTTAATAGAATGTATTTTAGTTTTTCCAGTTGCCTTCTTTTTGTAATCAAGATGCATTGGTTGAAGTGTTACAAGTCTGTAACTTGTTATTTGTAACTTGTTATTTGTACTCATTATAAATCTCTTATGTCCATATGTGGAGCTTTTCTCCCCGGGCCTAGTCAGACTAGCCCGGTCAACAAATGTAAAATAAATAAATAATAAATAAATAAGATTCTATAGGAATGAGAAGTGTTCTAATTGGTTGTCTTAGATAGCACCTGATGCACGGAACACATAAATTAAATTAAAGCAAGTACTAGTTAGATATTTTTAAGAACAGCCTGGAACCTTATGATGGGAACAAGTGTTTTGGTATATTGGCAGGCTAGAAGGGTATTAATGCATGTGCCTGAAATATCTGTATTTATGTCTTTTCCCCCATTGCTTTTCCCTTTAATATCTTAAGTACATTTTAACCACTACTGCAAAAATGCTTTACCTATAAACCCACATCCTCTGGCTTACTTCTTCTTTCATTTTGTAAAATATCCATAAACATCTTTTCACTACTTTTCGGTTCTTCTAATTTGTCATATACTCTCAAAATTCTCATCATACTGTAAGTATGCTACCTAAAATGTTTTAACTTCATTCTTGACACACAATACAAATCTTCATATATTCCCCTATAGTTCTATGAAAAATAATGCTTTAGTCTTTTGTTTCCTTAAATAAGTTTGCTTACACCCTCTTACAGAGTATTTTTACTAACTCTATAGCCTTCTGTAATTTCTCCCTGCATACAGTATATGTTTTCTTCTGTCTAGAGTTCTAGAGTATCATGGTCTAAAAACACATACTTAATATACTTTCTAGTTTTTAAAATTCTTTGTCTATAAACACAGGACTCATTTTTGTATTATATTCCCTTCTATCACAAGTTATTTATTTTCATTACTTTTAAACTGTTCCTACTTAAGATGTAATTTTCTGAATTGTTTTGCAGATCAATGCTTTACAGCTGCAGGGTCCAGCATTCATAGCTATTTTTACTAGTCTAATGGCCACAAGGGCCAGCTTAAGCCCAGCTGTACATCCTGAATCTTTAACAAGTTGTAGCACCCCTGATAAGTGCAAGCAAGGGTCTGGGAGATTAAACATTCACAAGCAGGGGCCCAGGAGATGAACCACTCACAGGCCGTCTGTGTCCATTAGAAGAACACCACACATTGACAATGTCTCAGTTTAGGAGGTGGGCTCTACAGACAGTATGCAGAAAATCTGTGCCAACAGAAGTACTACAATGCAAACATATAGCAAGGAAATGAAATGTTTTTTGGAAAACATAGTGCTGCATGTTTCACTAGACACAAGCCACAATGAGAGAATATATAGGTTCATAGGTTCATAGGTTTATACTAGGCTATCTGCCCTAAGGCATTTATAAGCCTAGCCCAAATTATTGTGGCTTACGCCACCCCTTATATGAAAAAATACTGTGCCCATTAGTTTGTTGTGCCTCTGTCCAGCAGTGACCCAGAGATGATTCCCGGGGTAAACCTACGATCTCCCATCCACAGGTCTAGATTTCTCTTGAACAGAGTCAGCGAGGTGCTCTGCCTCACATGGACCGGGATTTTATTCCACAGCATAGGGAGTCTCTGAGTGATAAATCTATCCCTCCAGCACGTCCTATTTATATCCGTGCTAAGGTTTAAGTCGCTTGCTCTAGTGGTTTTGGTGGATTTGGATTTTTTGACGTGGAGCATGTCCATTAATTCCGGGTTGGACATGGCCTTGTATGTCAGGCACATGTCACCTCTGAGCAGACGGTATGCGACTGAATAGAGCTGGAGTTTCTTCAATCTGGCAGCATATGACAGATTTTGGAGTCCCTTTATCCTTTTGGTGAGGAACTTTTGGGGTCTCTCCAATTGCTGCAGATGTCGGGTGAGATACATCCCGAATGGGGCATTGTACTCGATCATTGGTCTGATAAGTGAAGAGTACAGGGGAACAATGACCTCACTAGATCTGGATGTGAATCCCTTCATGATCAGGTGGGCAATGTAGAAGGTCTTTCTAACCACTTTAGCAATGTGAGTGTCAAAGAAAGGCCACTGTCAACCTGGGTCCCCAGGTCCCTGATAACCTCTTCTGTGCTTAGTGGATTGCCACCTATATGGTAGCTTGGGGTTACCTTGTTTTTCCCGAAGGGTATGACTATACATTTTTGGCGTTTAACTTCAGGCCATGGCTCTGGCACCAGCTATCTGTTTCCGTGAGTCCCTTCTGAAGGATATCAGTGTCCGATGCACTTTCCACTATGGCGCCCAGTTTGCAGTCATCTGCAAACTTTGTCAGCCAAAGTCCTCCCATGTTGGCCTGTACTTCTGAGAAGTAGATGCCAAACAATAGGGGCCAAGGACCGAGCCCTGTGGGACACCACTTGTGACCGGCTTGGAGTCTGACACAGCGCCAGCAACTCTAACCCTGTGGGTTCTGTCCTTAAGCCAGTTTGCAACCCATCTTGTGACATATGGGTTTACATTTAAGCTGGTAAGTTTTTCTACAATACCCGAGTGGGGTATTGTGTTGAAAGCCTTTGCAAGGTCAAGGTAGGCTGTATGGACTGCCTTTCCCTCATCAATGGCCTTGGTGACTATTTCGAAGAAGTCGACCAAGTTCAAAAGGCATGATCTTCCCTTGACAAAGCCAAACTGGGTCGGGTCCAATGTCTGCAAGTCCCCTATATCTTTGTTTATGAGCTCCATTATGATCCTCTCCATAGCTTTGCAGACTAGACTTGTTAAGCTTATGGGGCGGTAATTACCAGGGTCCGTAGATGCGCCACCTTTGTGGAGTGGGACCACAGTTGCCGTACGCCACTCCTTGGGCACGTATCCTGTGGTAAGGCTGAGATTAAACAGCTGCCTTATGTGCGGGTTTAATTCCTCATTTAGCTCGTGTAGCACACAGCCGGGGACACCATCCGGTCCCATTGATGCTGTGTTTTTAGCTTTAGAGAGAGCAGCTTTCACCTGCGCATTTGAGATGTCCGGGAGGCTACACTCGGCTGGGATAGTTATCTCACCTTTAGGGGGGAGAGGGGTGAAGTTTGCACTGAACCTGTCTGCCAGTATGTTGGCAATGTCTGTGGGTTCAGTGATTTTTGTATCATTTTGGACTAATTCTGAGCATATCTGTGAGTTTCCACCCAGGTTCCTAACATAGCTGAAAAGGCCTTATGATTGTCCTTTGAATCCATGGCAATTTTTCTCTCAAAATTGGCCTTAGTTGATTTTATGAGTGCTCGTATTTTTTACTAATAATGATCAGGGTGACTTCCCTTTTATGGATTTTGTTCTATCATGTAATAGCTTTCTCCTCTTATTGTAAAGTTTGTTAATGGCTGGGGTCCACCAGACTGGACGTTTGCCCTTTGTGGAAAGAGTCTTGGTTTTATTTGGGATTGCCTGATCCATACAGTCCTGGAGGTGTTCATAGAAGGCATTTGTAAGGGCTTCCGCAGCTTGGGTTGTGGTTTCCTTTGACTCAGGGGCCTTGAAGGATACCACACCAGTCTTGAGTAGTGTGAAGTTTGCTTTAGAGAAGTTCTTCACTATGGTCTTTTGTTTGGGGTGGGGCGGGATGTGGATTTCCAGTGAGATTAGTTTATGATCAGATCTCACCAATGAGGGATATACTTCCGGTGTGGAGCATTTTGTCCCCATGTTTGTGACAATGAGATCTAGTATATTTTCTCCTCTCGTGGGAACAGTGACTAGCTGTTCCATGGCATTTGAATTTATGAACTCCAGGAACCGTTGGGCTAGAAAGTTAGGGCTTGAGTAATGTTCCCAGTCTATATTCGGGTAGTTGAAGTCACCCAATATGATGGTGTTTGGAGATACATTTATACCCTCCAGTGTCTTCAGGAAGGCTGTGTGGGGTTCCTGAGTTTGAGAGGGTGGCCTGTAGCATGCTACAATTTGTAGAGCAGTTTTGCCTATTGTTAGTTGCACCTGGATGGTTTCCGAGCTTCATGCGTTGCCACCAACCTGGAGGTGTGAGTATCCTTTATGAATATGGATACACCCCTCCTTTTGTGGAGTGGTCCGGGTTTTGGGGCCAGAACGCATGATATGAGGTAAAACCTAATAGTGCCGGGTGCTCTCAGGAGCCTTGAACCAGGTTTCAGTTACAGCACAGACATCGATGTTCTCCATACTGAGAAGGGCCTCGAGTGCGTGCATTTTGAGATTTAGACTTCTGGCATTGAGCAGCATTACCCTCAATTTCTTCCCATTTTGTTTTCTAGGGTGGTAGGTTTAGAATTTGAGCCTTGCCTAAAAAGGCACTATGGGGGTGGCAAGAGCCTTAGCCAATATCCGAATCCCAGGGTGACAGGTGCAAGCCGTCCCTTGCGAAGCAGCGTGGCTTGTCAAGCATGTCATCCCAGGCAGACAGACACTGGATCCCCTTTGAATGACACCAGACATTAAGCCAATTGTTAAAGCTGATCATCTTGTCTCTATATTGTGGCATCATTCTTGGTGAAGGAAGGATACTGCTCAGGGTTAGGGTCATACCTGCCTGGGCTACATAATCAGAGAGCTCCTCTATGTCTCTTTTCATGCAGTCCAGGGAGGTGCGTCTCAGGTCGTTCACACCAGCATGGACAATGACTGTGTCATATTTGTACTTGCTGTGGAGTGACCCAGTGCTTGTGTTATGTGGCGGATTCTAGTGCCCGATAGGCAGCTTACTGTGACCCTCTCCTTGTTCAGCCTGGTGAGTGGGACGTCAGTGTGTCTGACTATGGAGTCACCTATGACAAGTATGTTTGGTGTTGTATTTGGCCTTAAGGGCTGTGACTGCTTTGCACACTGCTTTTGTGGTTTATGTGTTGCTTGTGGGGTGTCTTGAGGTAGCAGTTGTTTGGGTGTCTGCTTTGGAGGCCTCTGCTGTTTAGGTAAATTTTTACTCAGAGCCTCCGAGTATGTCTTTGTGTGTTTATGTGTTTGATTCAGTGGAGTGGTAGCATTATGTGAGGCTGGTTTTGTGGTGTGTGTAGTTGCCTTCTCCTCCTGTCTGGTCTTGCCAGTCCTGAGTTGAGAGAGCTCAGCCTCCAGTTTGGCTAAATAGCTGCATCTCTCGCAAGTATTTGTGTTATGTGGGAGGAGGAGAGGGTTGTCTGTGTACATGAGGCAGTTATAACATTGCCTCAAGATTCCCAGATTCACCAGCTGGACCGGAGAGGAGATTGACAACTGACCTTTGGACATGCTAGAATAATATTGGGAAATCCTTAATTGAAAACAAGGGCCAGTGGGGAGTGAGGGTGTAGTGCTTTTAATTTTTAGTGCTGACTTATATAATTGCTTTAGTGAGCAAGTGCCAGGTAACTTGAGTGCAATGTGATACAAGTAACTAAATGCAAAACGACAAACAGTAACTTTCTTTCAAGTGAAACAAGGAAATAAGTACAGTAAGCAATGCAGATATCACTAGTGATCCACAGAAGTGCTGAGAAGTTGCGTATTAGGTGAATTAGCTTCCAGGGAAATAACAAGCAAACAAACAACAAGTATATAAACAAAGCTAGATTCAGTAGGCCTGGATCTAGTCTATGCTAGAGCAAACAAGGTGAACCAATTTCAGTAAGATACAGTTCAAATATTCAGGCACTATAAACCTTTAACCAGAAAATTCCCAGCTCAGAAGGGCAGAGTCCAGCCTCTTCTCCCACAAGAGTGCAGTCCACGAACCTTCTTAATGTAAAATAACTGGCCTGAAGCCCAAGTGCCTAAACCAGAACTAATACACTTGGACACTGGGCTCTCAATCAGCAGTTCCCAACTTAGAAGGATGAAAGCTACCTGTCCTGCCACCACAGTGCTTGCCACAAACCTTCCTAATGTAAAACAACTGGTCTGAAGCCCAAGTGCTTAATCCAAAAGACTTGAATGATAGCTACACTTTAATCAAGTTACAACCAAGCAGTAATAAATACCATTGAATACTTTAGAGAATGTCTGGATTAGTGCTCAAGTTACACAAACAAAGCTAGATCCAGCAGGCCCGAATCCAGTCTATGCCATAGCAAACAAGGCACCAACTTCAGTAAGAAACAGTTCAGATATGCATGCACTATAAGCCTTTAACCAGAAATTCCCAGCTCAGAAGGGCAGAGTCCAGCCTCTCCTCCCACAAGAGTGCAGACCACGAACCCTCTTAATGTAAAATAACTGGCTTGAAAGCCCAAGTGCTTAAACCAGAATTAATACACTTTTAGAATAACAGACACTGAGCCCTCAATCAGCAGTTCTCAACCTAGAAGGATGTAAGCTACCTGTTCTGCCACAACAGTGCAGACCACAAACCTCTCAGTGCAAAACAACTAACTGGTCCGAAGCCCAAGTGTTTAAACCAAAAGGCTTAGAATGAGTTACACCAAGCAGTAATAAATACAACTGAGTATTTTAAGATGATGCAAAAGTAAAAAGTAGGTAAAAACACAAGTACAGTAAAAGCAGATGAAATTTTTTTTTTTTTTTTTTTTTTTTTCTGAACAAGTGCTGAGATCAAAGAAACAGATTTGACTGCTGAAACTAGAAAACTGGCTAGTTACAAGAAAAAAAAAACAAGCTAGAAGGCTTCCGTCAAACACAGAAGCGCTTCGCGGCTGAGAAGCGTACAAATAGTCTGTACCACTTAACAAGAAAGGCAGGAAATAAGCTTAATTTTTTTTTTTTTCTATTTCCCAGATGCTCTCTTTGTACACAGTAGGAGTGCCTGAAATCAGAATATGATCTCACTGCACTCAGTTGAGTGAGCAAATGAGATGGGCCCAGAGGCAGGCTGAGGCGGGCAGTTTCAATGCCACTAAGATTAACACCAAAACAAAAACAGGGCGGGTGGGTGGGAATAACTGAAGAGCAGAATAACCAGTTAAAAATTCCTTCAACACTCCTTCATACACAGTTTAAATCAATTTAAATACTGTATTTTTTAAAAAGAAAAGTGCATAAAAGGTACTTAAATTCTCTTATCGTCCAGTTGAATATAACCAAGTTCTTAGCTTGCCAAGCTGAAGTTTTAAAGCAGGAATTATTTCACATGCACCAGTTTAAATATGCAAGGACAGGAAATCACTGAATGTGGCTACCCCCACACCTGTAATTACTAGCAAATAACAAAATTCAGCCAACACTAGCTTTTAGTTCAAGTTACTGAAGAGCAGAATAACCAGTTAAAAATTCCTTCAACACTCCTTCATACACAGTTTAAATCAATTTAAATACTGTATTTTTAAAAGAAAAAGTGCATAAAAGGTACTTAAATTCTCTTATACGTCCAGTTGAATATAACCAAGTTCTTAGCTTGCCAAGCTGAAGTTTTAAAGCAGGAATTATTTCACATGCACCAGTTTAAATATGCAAGGACAGGAAATCACTGAATGTGGCTACCCCACACCTGTAATTACTAGCAAATAACAAAATTCAGCCAACACTAGCTTTTAGTTCAAGTTACTGAAGAGCAGAATAACCAGTTAAAAATTCCTTCAACACTCCTTCATACACAGTTTAAATCAATTTAAATACTGTATTTTTAAAAGAAAAAGTGCATAAAAAGGTACTTAAATTCTCTTATACGTCCAGTTGAATATAACCAAGTTCTTAGCTTGCCAAGCTGAAGTTTTAAAGCAGGAATTATTTCACATGCACCAGTTTAAATATGCAAGGACAGGAAATCACTGAATGTGGCTACCCCCACACCTGTAATTACTAGCAAATAACAAAATTCAGCCAACACTAGCTTTTAGTTCAAGTTACTGAAGAGCAGAATAACCAGTTAAAAATTCCTTCAACACTCCTTCATACACAGTTTAAATCAATTTAAATACTGTATTTTTTAAAAGAAAAAGTGCATAAAAAGGTACTTAAATTCTCTTATACGTCCAGTTGAATATAACCAAGTTCTTAGCTTGCCAAGCTGAAGTTTTAAAGCAGGAATTATTTCACATGCACCAGTTTAAATATGCAAGGACAGGAAATCACTGAATGTGGCTACCCCCACACCTGTAATTACTAGCAAATAACAAAATTCAGCCAACACTAGCTTTTAGTTCAAGTTACTGAAGAGCAGAATAACCAGTTAAAAATTCCTTCAACACTCCTTCATACACAGTTTAAATCAATTTAAATACTGTATTTTTAAAAGAAAAAGTGCATAAAAGGTACTTAAATTCTCTTATACGTCCAGTTGAATATAACCAAGTTCTTAGCTTGCCAAGCTGAAGTTTTAAAGCAGGAATTATTTCACATGCACCAGTTTAAATATGCAAGGACAGGAAATCACTGAATGTGGCTACCCCCACACCTGTAATTACTAGCAAATAACAAAATTCAGCCAACACTAGCTTTTAGTTCAAGTTACTGAAGAGCAGAATAACCAGTTAAAAATTCCTTCAACACTCCTTCATACACAGTTTAAATCAATTTAAATACTGTATTTTTTAATCAAAAGAGTGCATAAAAAGGTACTTAAATTCTCTTATACGTCCAGTTGAATATAACCAAGTTCTTAGCTTGCCAAGCTGAAGTTTTAAAGCAGGAATTATTTCACATGCACCAGTTTAAATATGCAAGGACAGGAAATCACTGAATGTGGCTACCCCCACACCTGTAATTACTAGCAAATAACAAAATTCAGCCAACACTAGCTTTTAGTTCAAGTTACTGAAGAGCAGAATAACCAGTTAAAAATTCCTTCAACACTCCTTCATACACAGTTTAAATCAATTTAAATACTGTATTTTTAAAAGAAAAAGTGCATAAAAAGGTACATAAATTCTCTTATACGTCCAGTTGAATATAACCAAGTTCTTAGCTTGCCAAGCTGAAGTTTTAAAGCAGGAATTATTTCACATGCACCAGTTTAAATATGCAAGGACAGGAAATCACTGAATGTGGCTACCCCCACACCTGTAATTACTAGCAAATAACAAAATTCAGCCAACACTAGCTTTTAGTTCAAGTTACTGAAGAGCAGAATAACCAGTTAAAAATTCCTTCAACACTCCTTCATACACAGTTTAAATCAATTTAAATACTGTATTTTTTAAAAGAAAAAGTGCATAAAAAGGTACTTAAATTCTCTTATATGTCCAGTTGAATATAACCAAGTTCTTAGCTTGCCAAGCTGAAGTTATATGCTGGTGAAATTTTAAAATAAAAGCTGATAGGCTCTAGACTAACCCAATCTACTTTGGAAAGGAAATAAAAACAGGTTGAAAATACACTTGATCAGACAAAGTGTTTTCTGGAAAGTGGGGGAGGGGGTTAAAGCTCAGGGATTATCCATTATATCTGTTTCCTACAGCCACTATGCATCACACAGTTATAATTTATATATATATATATATATATATATATATATATATATATATATATATATATATATATATATAGACACACACACACACACACACACACACACACACACACACACACACACACACATACCTACTTATTTTGGAGTCAAATGTCTAACATACAAAGCTATGTCAAACCCAGAGCTGTTGGACATGCTCCACTTAAAGAAATCTCAATCTCTCCGAGCTTTAGGGACCTAAACCTTGTCACCACAATAAATTGAACATGCTGGAGGGATAGATTTCTGGCTCAGAGACTTCCCATACTCTGGAACAAACTACCTATCTATATCAAAGCTGCTCATTAGCATTCTTCAAGAAAAATCTTGATTGGATGGGAAATAGGAAATTCACCCCGGGGATCACCTCTGTGGCTCTGCTCGTCAGGGGCACAGGAAAATCATTTTCTTGGGTGGTGAAGGCCAGGGTATCTTTTTGGCTAGGCTTGTATAGGCCCTAGGGCCGATAGCCTAGTACTTACCTATGAACCTATGAAATGCATCTTAGGAGTAAGAAGAAATCACTCTTGCCATAATCCCTTTCAGTGATGCAATTAGAAGAATGCCTGAAAAATACAAATTTATTCATTGTCCATCATTTTAATAGCACATTATCATGGTATACAAACGAATGTGGTAGGATATAGAGAGAAGACGAAAAATAAAGTCAAGGACAACACAAACAGGATGGTTTCATTGCATGTAACAATGTGACATGCATTTTATTTTTCTTTTTTTGGTTTCTGACTGAAAAATGGGGTATGGCTATTCCACAGACTTAGGAAACATACAGACCAAATTAATAATGAATAAATCAAGTAGAAGACAAGGGCAGTTTTTAATTCCTTGCATTTATCACTGAGGGACAGAAAAGCTGGATCCCCTCTCCAGTCTTACTAACATATAGTACATAAAGTGAAACAGAGGCATTCTTCTTCATAGAGTGTAGTGCCCATCAAGGAGTGAGAGAAGATGGCACTGAAAGCCTTTCCTCAAACAGAAAGAACCAATGCCAGGAATGAACTGTAACTATGTGGCTCCTAATGTCTTGGAGTTAATCCATTAAATTCCAGTTGGTAGAAGACTGATGTACATGCTTGTAGTACGATACACCCTAACATTATCTGTGAACCGTGTCTTCCTTAGTTTACTTACATTGTAAAAAAAAACTTTCCGAGGACCATACCTCTGAAATGTCCCTATTTTGGAGAAACGTTCCTATTATCTGACCTGAATTTCCACTGCACAGGATGTCCCTATCTTTTTATGAGAGGCTTGATTTATTCCTTCACACAATTTTCAAATCCATTTTATTACATGTGATTTTTGAGGTTGTCCTGTACACAGAAAACCATACCACATGACCAACACACTAGTGAGAACAATAATTCAAAGAAAAAGGACACACAACTGACATCTCCCTTTTTCTTAAGCAAAATCAAATCACCTTGGTTGGTAAAACATTGCAATATGGTTAATTAAAATCTACATATTATACACTAACTCTTTGATAATGTCTTCACATTTCTCCATTATTTCTGTCACTTTCTGTCTTTTTAAACATGTATTTCTGAGTAGTATCCCTCCTTCCCACAGGAAGTAGGAAAAGCTATGTGCTAGTTGATGTTCAGATTTTACGCTGATTAGATGCCCACATTTTTAGCAAATATTCACACTTTTTAAGGTCTTTCGTTCCTATTTTCAATGCCTGCAGATTGAGAGGTATGCCGAGGACACTCAGTTTTACCGGTATCGCTGACTTACCTTCCAAAACATTTTCAAGCAGGGGTTCAATCCCAATGCCCAATCACATCTCCCTATAATACATTCTGAAGAAAGAAGACAGTAGAGACCCTCAGAGATGGCAGTGGCATTTCACAGGAAGCATAGGAGGGTGTTTCAGTCAAGCATGCACTGATCAATCAAATGCTATCAGGCTACCACATAACCCATAGTGACTCATGTCTGTGCCAATATGCTGTTTGCATGAGTGCTTACTACATAAATGAACAATGCAAGAAACCATTCTGAAATATACATTTGCTTTTCATAACCTCTTATGGAGGACAACTACATTATCATTCACCAGAATTCCCATTTTGTGTGTCACCATGACCAGAACTGTTCAATAATATAGTACAACAGACATTCAGTTGTCTGCACAAAACACACATACCAACACTGCTCAGAGCTCTATCTGGGAGGATGAGGTGCATAACAATGGCCAGTCTGTTGCCTACTTTCTTTAGTTAATTTTCAGTCCAGTACACTGACACTGCAGCAAAAAGAATGGCCCTAACTTCTTCCTTAGCTACAACAATGCTTACAGTTGATAGTTACTTCTTCAACTGAGGCTTTTTCTGCATAAAGTGTGTCTTGTGCAACATGCCCACTCTACAATAACCATAGATTTCAGTAGTACAACATTACTGCTTTAAAAGAACATAGTTCATAAACCTCGCTTATTGTCAATAAAAAGATTATATGGAAGTCAAGAAATGAATATCAAAAATGAAGTCTGTATCTGGCATTCCTGAAACAGTACAGTTGCTTTTCTAGAGTAAAAACAATCTTCTTTAAGGAAATCCAGGCCACTGAAAATACTACACATATTTATCAGCAGTGTGAAGCAAATGCTACAAGCCATATTTAAACAAATTATGTTTATACTGGCTACAGCAAATGATTTCACTAACTTCCCTTATCAACTGGCTTTGCCAATTTTTAGGTACAATCACAGCTACTGGCCTGCAGGGCTTCAATGTTCAGAGGTACTTAATCTCACAGAGCCTTTGGTTTCCTGCTACACTCTGCTGCTCAGGTTTAAGCTACTTAACAGTTTTGTTCCTTTCTGCTGCTTACACTTAATTGGGAGATTTCATTTGCTATGAGGTAAGATAGACATACAGAATGAGTGTGGGAGATATTTTCTTCCAAATTTTCCTTTCTCCACTGAAAAACAGTCCCCAGATGTGACTGGTACCCTTCCTAACATATACCACATCATCAACAACCCCCCCAGTGTAAAGTAGCTATGAAGTAAAAACAGTAGAACCTGCATTCCGTGACCAAAAACAAATTAACGACTCCATAATACTCTAAGCCTGGGCTACACAAACCTTTTATAGATGACTTCTCAAAGAATATAATTTGATGCTTTCCAGTTTCCACAAAACCATCACAATAAACATATCAGGGTTTTCCATTTTCAACAAACTGCAATATATGATGTTAGAAAAATGTACTCAGAAATGGATCAATCATGTGAAAACTCCTTGCAGAGAATAATAAGCAAAATAAAGTTGTACAATTTTAGTGATAAATGCAGGCTTGTTCAAACAATGGTTACCTTGCCAGTTTGATGACTAAGACCAAACAGCAACGAATGAAAGAAATAATAAGCTTACAAAGATAAAGGCAGACTTCCACAAAACACTAACTAAAACTGGAAAAGTCTGGAAATCTGTCTCCTTCACATTACAGTGACCCTTGCTGCTGCAAGTTTTGTAGTAGTACATCATTTTTCGTTTTTATTCTGGACGCACTATAACAGCAGACACCTGCTGATATGCTGTCATATTTTAATCTGGAAAATAAGAAACATTCTTTTAAAAGGGAATTTCTGCACAATCACAATAACTTCTTTAAGTTCTCTCTTGCTACAAAAATATCAGTGCAGAAAACAGAATCACTTTAACTGCCTTAATGTTAAATAATCAGCGAGATCACACTTATTGTTTAAGGAGCAAAATCGATTAAACAGCACAGTTCCGTAGCCTTCTGCCAAAATCAATATCAATTCTGATTTTTAGTAACTGTTCTTATGGAGACTGTATGTTTTCCTCATGTCTGCATAGGTTTTCTCCAAGTATCCTAATTTCTTCCCCAAAACACGACTGCTAACTGGCTGTGCTAAACTGTCTATGTGTAGACCATATTTCCTCTTGCCTTTGTAGTTCAGGTTGTGGCTGAAAAGATCCATGAGCCAACCTACTTATACTGTTAAAAATGTTAAATAAAAAACAATATATAAACCTAATGCTCAACATGGATTAATATCCATAATTTCTTGCGCAGTTTGTCCACAAGCTTTAATAAAACATATCATTACCACAGGATATTCCTTTTCACCAAGTGCCAGAAACATTCTACTTCACATATATTTCCACTTTCTTCCTCCTCTCTGTTTCTCATGCTTTACTTTCACATCTTGCACATATTATCAGTTTTTGCCTCTTCACGCATCCCATGGCCTCTTGGATATATCATTCCATCTACACTAAATACTCTAGCAGTCCATTCCATGGGCCCACAATGCTAACTGTGAAGAATTACTTTTGCAGATCCAGACAGTTAGTTGCAAATATCAACTGCAAGTGGTCCCCTCTCCCCTTCCTGTTCAAAATCACATGTTCATATTTCCCCGATATAATCTTGCACACAAAAATCAAAACTTTCAGTACTCTTCATATCTTGCAGACTGTATAGCCTAGATATGTAGTACCAGAGAAGTTTTGGTCAGCCAACTAGACATGAACTTTCACAAGCCAGCAAGAAATTATTTTAGAGTGCTGATTTATTAAGATATTTATAGAAATATGAAAATTATGCTTATCTGTATAATTTACAATTATAAATGACACTGAATGTGAGCTGATCGAAGGAAGGACACTCAGCAAACTCGGAGCTACAATATATAACATTAAGTATCCTGTTTTTTGTTTATTTTGTTCTTTATTTCTTTGTTGTTTATAGCACTTTGTGTACTGTGTATTTTTTCTAGCTAGTTTCACTGTGTGTGAGGTATTAACTGGAAATTGTCCTCTCTTATTAAGCATCTGTTGGGTTGTTTGTTTATGATAACTTGTTGCAGTTAAACTCTTTTTTTCTAGTGGCTCCTTTAGCTGTTTAAAACTTTAATTTAAAGGCTCACTGCTGCTTTTCAGCTGCGAGTAACATTTCTGCAGTTTGTTCTAAGTAGTGGGGATATTTGTAGCATTTCCATATTCAGGCTTGTATTTGGGCCTAGTGTTTGTGGAGGCTGTGTGTCTGAGCACATAATTCAGGGACATCTTGTTTTAGCCAAAGCCAACAGGCATTTCAGTGAGAGAGAATTGTTTGAGGTCATTGGCTGACTGAGGTCTCCTGGACTACAGCTTAGACTAAGCACCTCATTGGTCTTTTGAGATTTCTTTCTTAAAAGCTGTCTCAGGTTTCAACTTTCTGTTACCTAAGAAGCTCAGTTGTGAGTGTTCAGCCATTTTACAGTGAGCTGATCGAAGGAAGGACACTCAGCAAACTCGGAGCTACAATATATAACATTAAGTATCCTGTTTTTTGTTTATTTTGTTCTTTATTTCTTTGTTGTTTATAGCACTTTGTGTACTGTGTATTTTTTCTAGCTAGTTTCACTGTGTGTGAGGTATTAACTGGAAATTGTCCACTCTTATTAAGCATCTGTTGGGTTGTTTGTTCATGATAACTTGTTGCAGTTAAACTCTTTTTTTCTAATTTTGTTACTTGTGCCTTGTCTATTCTAATGTTGCCTAGTATTAATTGATAAGTCAGTTTGTTAATGGAGCCAACCCCAACCCCAAAAATATCAGAATGCCATAACAAGTGTTAAATATCAGTATATAAAATGTGCTACAGGTCTGACTGAGTTAAGCTTATCAACATATACAGTGCACGATTCAAGATGGTTTGAGATGCACATTCGCTGAGGCCAGGTGAGAGTGTTTGGGGCTACTATAGGCGCAGAGTTGTCACTAACCACGGTTAATGTGAAGCAGGACACATCTTCTGCCTGAAAAGTAATGGTGCTGCTTATATAAGTAACAAAACAGGGCAGTGGGGCAAAAAGTTAAGGAATTCTGTAACTTGTGATTACTTAGATTAGATCCTCACCTGGACTGTATTTCAAGGTTAGACAGCCTATTCTTCATTGCTGTCTGAAGGTATTATATGTTTTCAAGGTTTTTGTTTTTACAGATTTTGCGTTTTTTCTTTAGTATAGTAGGTATATGTTTGCTTGTTAGATAAGGTAAAACCAGCTACATAACGTATTGCAGTTTCATCCATAGCTATTTGTTTTAAATGTTGTTAAAAATGTTGAGTGCTTTTCAGTGTTCTGTACACACTTTTTAAGGCTTTTTCTTTGTCATATTTCTGTTTTTGGCCATGCTTATATTGTTTCTTTAACTTTTAGTGATATAGAATACAGCAACCTGATTTTGACCATGTTGTTTCTGCTCTCCTTCCTCAATAGCGCAGTACCATTGTTATCAACATTTTCATTTGTATTCTCTTTTTGCATTTTCATCTTTGGTTTTTGAATTTTAATTTACTTACAACAGTATGTCTTCAGGTTAAGCCAAAAGACAAAACAAGTATGTCTGCAGGTTGATCCTGTTGACTCTTTCCACTTCTTTGCCCCTGCTGCACAGTCTCACTATGGAGTTCTATGTGTGTTTTTAACTTAAATGTTGATTTTTTTTGATAATCATATCTAGATATGGAGCCACAGAATCCTCTTTGTCAGTCAAGATCTCCAGGCACAGCAGCCTGTAACTATATCCTAAAAACAGATGCCATTTTGGCATCAGTGCTACTGCACCCTGATATTTGAATCCACAGCACAATATAGGGCACCACATATCACTATCAAACACAATCCAGTGTGTTACAAAGGTCAGGTGTGCAAACTAGGACTCTGTCTTATTTGGGAATTTGTTCCTCCGTGATACTGATTTTTTTATTTTATTTATTAAACTGGATAACCACACAAATACCTATTCTCTGTAGTGAGCTAAATCACTGGTTAAGCAAGTTGCACAGGGATGCAGGGAGCTTGTTTGCAGCTCATACCCTTAACTCTCTACTCTAGAATGCCACATTACGAAGTAGTGTGAGGAAGACAATCAGAGAGATCTATTCACTGTGTCTACCGGCATAAGCAAATACACAGCACTTCCTTACTTTTTTTGTCAGACATTCATTCTTCAAATTTACTCTATTATTTTCAGGATTGTTTTATTATGTTTATGTTACTTTGTTTTACTCATTTGTTAAATGGTTAAATGAAATAGGAAGCAGTGTCTATTTTGGGAAATGAACTGGGAGCACTGGTTAATTAAAAGTAAACTATAATGATCCTATGCTGCCTTACTAAAAAAGCAGAACAGTTGTCTCCTCCTGTGATATTAAGTATTCTCATGTAATTTAGTCTCCTTAGTCTAGATATTGACTCATCTCTGAAACTTTCTTTAGAACATTTATTTTTTATCATATTTAAAGGTTTCTGGTTCAGGAAAAGCCCTCTTAGCATAGAGTTTGTGGCCCTTTGTGTTCTTCCTCTCACTAGGGGCATAAAATCTTTGCTTTGCAGCTGGAAACAGAAGGGCTTATTACACTGTATTTAAAATGTTCATTATTTTAGAGACAGAAGCATTTACTGATCTTTGGTTTTAGTGTCAAAAGAAGTATGTTGTTGTTTTGTAATCCTCTTTTTTAGCTAGTGAAGTACAGGTGTGTAGAATCTTACCATAACCATAGATGTCTTTCTTTTGACTGCTGCAGTATTCATCACCTCTGGGATCTCCTGCCAGAGATAGCCTGACGTCCAGCCATTATACCAAAGCCTTAATTACCACAAATGTCATACGTCAGATGCATGCTTCCCATGGAAATGTAGGGCATAACGGTGATATACGAAAACTCCCAACCCAGAACTGAAGTGCCCCAGCAGAACCAGGATCCCGAGTGGAAAGGAGAACATGTGCATCCAGAAAAAGAAAGGAAAGAAGAGAAAGAGAATAGCCTCTCAGACAAGGAAAATACCACTCATGGAAAAGGAGGGAAAAGAATGGGGGGGGGGTGAATATTGCACATCTGCTGTTATGGTAAGATTTTACACAACTGTACTATGGCCTTCCATATCACTGTCGCAGTATTCATCACCTCTGGGAGAGGACAAACCTACTGAGAAGGGAGGGAGGAAGACAAGGAGGAACCCCCCACAAACCCATGCAGGATGGCCTTGGCAAAACCTGCCCTGGAAATGACATCCCATTCTTAATGTTTAGTGAAACTGTGAACTGAAGACCTACTAACTGCTTCAAGGATAAAACTGGTGTCCAAAGCCTTAAAGAAAGCCTCCTGAGGAAGCCACTGTTCTAGTAGAATTGCCCTAACAGACAACTGTTTGCCATGAAAAGAATAACAAAACGAAATGGCCTTGAAAATCCAGGAGGAGATGATTTGCTTAGAAAATGCCAAACCCAATGTCCTGGTATGAAAAGAAAATGGTTAGATTTACAAAAGGGCTTTGTTTTGTCCAAATAATATCAGAGTTGTCTATGCAAGTCCAAGGTATGAAGAACCTTCTCACTAGCAGACTGCAGAGAAGGGAAAATGAAGGAAGCTGAATAGATTGATTAAGGGACAGGTCATTAACTACCTTGGGCATAGAATAAGGATTTGTACAGAGAGAGACACCCTGTCTCTATGAAAAAACAAAAAGGTTTAGATCGCCATGAAGGCCTGGAGTTCAGATACCCTTCTGGAAGGTATTAAAGCAACCAGTAAAATAGTCTTCCAAGTGCAATGTTGCAAAGAAGAAGGAGAGGCACTAGACAAAAAACAAGCCTGAGCCAGTTTTTTCAAAGATAAAATTATGATCCCAAGAAGGAGGAATGGGCTTTCTTTGGGGTCACCATTTACAAACTGGTTGTCCTCAACATCTAAAGGCCAAAAGAGGAGTAAGTGGCAGACAGACAGAAATGGCTGACAAGTGAGCTTTCACTGAAGAGTATGGCAAGTCAACATGTAGCAGTTCACACAGAACCAAGAGGACTCCCACTGAAAATGGTTCCTGATGATGTTTTGAGACACCAAACAGAAAACCTATTTCATTTGGACATAATTACCTTCTGGTATTGGGTTTACTGGCCTCCTGCAGGACCCTAAGCATGTCCTTAGAAAAGTGGTGCAGGAAAGGAATCAAAACCCTATCACCCAAAATGTCAACTGAAGAGTGTACAGATGAGGGGGAAGGAGAGATCATCTGTCCTGTGTGAGAAGATTCACGGGGTATGGTAACTTGAGATAACTGCCCCTGGCCAGATGGAGTAAGAGGGGAACCAGTCTTATCTGGGCCAATAGGGAGTCACTGAAAACATTTTTGGAGAGTCCTTCTTGATTCTGTGAAGGACCTTTGGAATACGAAGAATGGGAGGAAAGGTATACAGGAACAAGAGACTGTGTCCACTTTCCAAGTTGAAGGACTTGGGACTCTGAAACAGAACTGAGGACGTTGCCTGTTCAGGGGGCAGGCAAAGACGTCTACTTGAAAAACACCCCACCGATGAACTATGTCCAGAAACACATCTTTGTGAAGCATCCATTTGTGAGGTCGCGTCTTGGACCTGCTGAGAAAATCTGCCACAAGATTTCACTCTGAAGATATAGAGACTGACTGTAAGGTCACCTGCAGATTGAGGGCTATTTCCCATGCTTGGAGAGCTAATCTGCACAAAAGGTAAGACCTTGAGCTTCCTTGTTTGTTGATGTACAACATGACTGTGGTGGTGTCTGTATAAACCTTCAAGGGACCTGGCACTCAGAGCAAGTGGAAAGCTTGAAGGGCCAGAATGAGAGCCCTCATTTCATTGACATTAATATGATATGCCCTCTACTGAGGGGACCAAAGGCACTGCACCTTCAGTTTACCTGAAGCATCTCCCTACCCTGGCTCTGAAGCATTTGTTCCTTGGATGGTTGAGGAGGTTGGAAAGGAACAGCTGGATTGAGAGATATTTGTTGAACCCACTAGTGAAATTCCAGTTTGAAACAAAGGAGCAGAGGAACTTGACAGTCTAGCAGGTGGCAATGTTGAAGCCACACTGATCTTAGATACCACTGAAACTTCCTCATATGAAGCATGGCCCAAGGGAAGCATGGGAATGGTAGAGGCCATGAAACCCAGAGCCTTGAGAAACTCCCTGGCCAGAAGTGAGGACAGATGAAGCAGGGAAAGAATATAGTTTGTGAGGGAAAAAAGCTTGGAAGCAGGAAGAGAGGCTAGCATTGGAACAATTTGGATCTGAGACGGAGCCAACACTGACTTCTGAACCCTAGGCTGTGCAACAGAAGCTGGGCAAAATGAATCCTGCACTAGCTTTGATTGATATGGGGTCTGAAGCAATAGATAATACAGATAGGGAAATATCTGAATGCTCACAAAAGGCAATTACTGGAGCTGGCCATGAATACCCTTGGGCTGTTGAAAGCCCAAAAGGCAAAGCAGAGCAATGAAAATGAGAGGAAGAAACAGAAAAAAATTCCTGAATAGATTGTGGATAGGAATACAAAGGCAGGCATCCTTTAGACCTAGGGGAAGCTAGAAAGACCTGCAGAAGCAAAGCAGAAAATAGAGTCTGAATAGAAAACATCGGGAAGGATGGCACTATGAGAAAAGTGTTCAGAAAGGAAAGATCCAGGCCAGGTCTCCAAGAGCTCTCTTTCCTTGGGACCATAAACATCCTGAAATAAAATCCTAAACCCTTCTTGGTCTGTGGAACCGACTGAATGGTACCCTGGTCTAACAGACCATGCAATACCCCAGAAAAATAAGGCAGCAGGTCTGTAGGAGGTAGAGGGATAACTGAGAAGGAGGGAAGGATTTTCCATGCCATAAAGTAACCCTGATGGATAATGGATAGAACTTGAGTCTGTGGTGATGATCTGCCAAACTGGGTGAGCTACGGAAAGCTTGAGGGAAAAGGAAACTTGTCCGAGAGAAAGTGAGGGCAGAAAATCAGCTGCAGACTTGTCAGGAAAGGACTGCTTTTGGGGTATAGGTGTTTGAGTAGGCTTATCAGAAAAAACATGCTTAGGAGTCTTTTTACTCTTGGAAGACTGTCTAGGCAGTCTATGCAAAAATGCAGTATTACTAGGATAGTTCCTCTGAAACTTGGGAATGGGTAAAGGATGTGCTTCAAATCTTTCATGACCTTACCTTGATACTGCAAGGTCTTAAAAAGCTGTGCTACAGCAGTCCCAAACAAATTTTGATTATCCAGAGGAGCATCCATAAATTTTGCTTTGATATCATCTGGCAAAGCTTGAAGGCAAAGCCAGGAATAGTGCCTTATTACACAGATGGAGGCAGCAGCCCTGGAAAAGGCATCAGCTGAATTTTATACATTGATGGCTAACTTGAGAAGTGGCACCTAATAAGGACAGAGCTGAGGCCTTACCCTTGGAGTCAGACATATTAGAAACAATCTTTCCAATCTAGGAAAGAAGAGAAAAAATGTATCTTGTCATATGGGTCTGTTAATTGATAGACCTAAAGGCAAAAATAGCAGAAGTGTATACTTTCTTACATAGCTCTACTGTCCTTATCTGAGGGAAGGAGTTTGGAAGAGGGCAACAGCCTAGAAGGCTTATAAATGGACACAGAAATCACTGCTGGATCAAATGAAGGACACTTATGTAAGAACCTGCAGGCATCCGGCACCTTATAGAATCTGTCAGATTTCTTGGGAGTTGGAGACTGTGAATCTGGTGCTAGGAAAACAGAAAAATTATCCAACAGAGCAGCCAACACAAGAGGAACAGCAGAAGGTTTAAGAAGAGTTCATTTGTAACAACTCATAATACCTTTTCTGGATGTATGATTCCCGGGACCAATCCCATAGGAAATGCTCCATCATAAGCAGGACTGTGCCCCCAAAGGAAAGTTCCTCCAAAGAAGAATCAGGACTGAAAGATTCCTACTCCTCTAACCCGTTGTCTAAAGGAGAAGACAATTGAGAGGAGTAGGCTAAGGAGTCAGCATCAGAGTCAGAATCATTGTCCGAGGACTCAGGGTCCCTTGTTCTTTTGGGGGTAGAGGACCAAGGGGGTGCAGGAACCAAAATCCCCTGAGGAGGTTTCAAAGTGATCAAGGCATTGAACAAGCTTTGAGTGAAGTATAAAAGTGTTGTCTGTTTTTTCCTTTCCTCAACCGGTGTTCCTCAGATCTAATTTAACCCACTTCTAAAGAATTGGCTCCACAGATTGAGCTCCTCTCCTTACCCATAATCTTCCTGTTTAGCTTGAATTACTTCAAATTGAATTTGCCCTTTATTCAGCCTATATCACTGTCCACAGCACAATAGTGAGTAATAATACATTATAATTACCAACAAAATCCCAGTCAGTGTGCAAGGAGAGAAGGAAAGGAGGAATAAAGGACTGGAGATCATCAGCAGTCAGGCAATATGACACATCTCAGGTTGAACTAGGAGACCAGGGAATAAAAATTTCCAAATAGAAAGGGAGTTGGAAGGTAGGAGGTTGAAAAAAGTCAAAAACAGACAACACAGATGCATCATTATGGTAAGTATATAACTTTTGCATCTGATGTTGTTTTTTCCATCCATTCCTTAACCGTTGGACAAATATAATTTAAAATTGCCAGTTGAGTTATTAACAATTTTACAAACAGTTATTGTTGAACAATGTTGCTATAATGAAGCATTGTGTATTTCCATTTCCAAGTGGTTCTCACGTTCTATCGTTGCTGCCATGCCATAGGGTGCTGATAAGCAGGAGTGGTCCTGTTTTAACTCTCCCATTGGTTGGCCTGCATTTGGTTCTTTTCTCTTATCCCCTCTGATCAACGTAGGGGCTGAGGCTTTAAATTTTACTTCAAGCGAAAAATTATTAATAACTCCACTGGTGATTTTAAATTATATAATTTTAGTTCACAAATCTTAGACAAGTCCGTTGAAGATTTGCTCTCTAGGAGATTAACATTTGTCCTGACATTGAGAGCCAATATGATGTCTTTACTTATGGATTTTAAACTCTTTCTTAGGAAACTTAATTTATCTGTTTTAAGAACTTTAATCCCATGAATACATCAGCTCATCGTATTATGAGTATTTGCAACCCACCATTACATCCAATGGTTCAGCTGTTTGAAAAAGTTTGTGAACTTAATTTTAGGTTTAGCCCTTTTTTTACGATTACAATTTGAATAAGGAAGAAAACAATTTATTAACTTAAATATTAGATTTATAAGACCAGATAAAGGGTATGGGTTGATTGTTATGGATCATAACGATTATACTAATAGAATTTGTGGTCTTTTGTTTGACGACACATATGTTTAAGTTTCAAGAAATGAGTTGAATATGGCATATAACAGGATTAAAGTGCAATGAAGAGATATGTTTCTTGAGCAACATATTTCTGTTGATGAATTTAAATTTTTAAACCTGGCCCATTCCATGGTCCCCACCATGTTTGGTTTACCAAAAATTCACAAAGATCTGACTGCTCGCCTATGTGCCCAATAATTGATGCCCATAACTCCATTACAACACCTTTAGCAAATTTTTTTGGATTCTCAGTTGAAAAGTTATGTTTTTAATGAATCATGTTTGTATAGACTCCTGGGATTTTTTGAAAAAGTGTAGTGTTTTGAAATATAATGATAATTTCATCTTTCTTACACTTGATGTAAAAGAACTCTATACAGTTATTCCACATGAATCAGGTTTATTGTGGTTTACTGATTATTTGTTTAAGAAGGGCATATCACAGGAGAAAATCAATCTTTACGAAGAACTGTTAGAAACTGTCCTCAAAAACAACTACCTTATATTTGAAAATCAGTATTACTTGCAGGTTAAAGGTATAAATATGGGGGCAGCATGTGGCTCTTTGTTTGCTAACATAGTCATGTTACAATAGGAGGACAGATTTTATTTAAACATTAAATGTTTAAATATTGTGAATTATATGTTAGGTACCAGGACAATATTTTTATCATATGGAAATAAGATGAAGACTTGATAGTTAAGTTTTTAGAATATCTAAATGGTACCACTGAGTTTCTAAAGTTTTCCTTTGAAATGAATGATAATGAAATTAATTACTTACATGT
The DNA here is from genome assembly GCF_019279795.1 of Protopterus annectens. Lineage (NCBI taxonomy): Eukaryota > Metazoa > Chordata > Ceratodontiformes > Protopteridae > Protopterus > Protopterus annectens. The sequence continues at coordinate 1,266,063,771 of NC_056743.1, forward strand.
TACTTTATATAAAGATAGATGTAATAAAAGATATGTATCAAAACTTTTTAGGAAACATACATATTCTAACAGTTTTTTACATTTTACTAGCTCCCACCTGATAACACAAAAAAATCAAGGATGCTTTCCTTATTTGATGATTTTATAATAGAATGTGAATTACTGAAGTCTATGTTCATCATAAGAGGTTATCCAATACCCTTTGCGGACAACCTTATGAATGAAGTCATAACTAAAAGATGTAATAACTATTTTTTACCTATCCTTTTTTACTCATCTGGTCAAGGTATGCTTGTTAAAGATAAAATAAATTAGACAAATTGTAAATTGCCCGTTATTACTACATTTACTTTAGATAGTGATTCAGTAAAAGATTTATATGTTATAAACTAGAACATTATTAAAGAAGATTGATCCATTAAAAATAGGCTGGGTGAAAAACTATTATTTATAAAAGAAGTTTTAATTTTAAGACTTTTTTTGAATCTACTAATAATAATCATAAACATATTATAATATTAGTGCCAGTATGAATAAATTTATTTTTTGTTCTTTTTGTAAATATATACTTTTGGGAGATATGGTGGTAATTAATGGTCAACAGTTTAAGTTGAAGGGCAGGTACAATTGTAACACCACTGGAGTTATATATGGAGCTCTATGTCAATTATACCCTATGTATTATATTGGGAAAACTGAAAGGAAACTAAGAGGAAGAATGTATGAGCATTTATATGAAAGTCAAAAGAAAAAAATTACTGCTGCTCCATGCAAGCATATTACTGAGTTTCCAGGTCATGAATTTAAGTTTATTATTATTATAGAAAAATGTGATCAAAATTTAAATGATGGGTCCTGGGCTTTGCATCTAGAGAGACGTGAATTATTTTGGATCTTATCCTTGAACATGGTAGTATGGTCAGGTTTAAATGAGTTAGCATCTATTGGAAGTTTATTAAAATTAAAAGTTTCATGTAGATGAATATGTGATTATGTAAAATGTCATTTTTTCTTTTCTTTTTTTATTATTTTAAAATAAGATGTCTTAAGAAACATTACATGAAATATGAATAAGTAACATAGTTACAATTTTAAAACATGTCCGTTTTTAATTCTGTTTTAATAATTGTTGGTTTTATATTTTTTAATGTTTTGTTGGTTCTTTATGAAGGCTCATAAGTTTAATTAATGTGCAAATAATATCATGTGACGTTCCTATTTAAGAATGGTAGTGGTGTTTTAAATTTATTTCATGAAGTATCGAACCACTGCAGAAGAGACGAAAGCGCTCATGATACTTTTGGATTTTAATAAAAGGGTGGCTTTTCCATTATAACTTCTACCTGTTTGGTTTTTGTATTCACAGTTCGTTTTTCATTTTATTTGTGATTTTGATTTTGATCTCATCAGATCCAAGAACCAGATGGATCAGAGGGCTTGAAGTCCTTTTTGGGTGGAGCCGAACCGGAAATGGAGGAAAGAGAATGATCATTTTGTTAGCCTCTTTACCTTTTGTTGATGAGTTCTTGTTAGTCTTCTCAGAAGGCTTTCTGAAAAGAGGGGGATCTCCAGAAGTAGATGCAGAAGATGTAGAAGGCAGCAAGCCTTTAAGCGCCAGCTTGTTACAGCACTCAACTAGAGGGTGATGGTTAAACACCATACAGATATCGCAATCAACATCAAGATGGGCTGATCCCAGACAAAAAACACACTCCTGATAGGCATCAGAATTTGGGATCTTATGCCCACAGGAGGTGTATTTTTTGAAGCCAGTAGGCTTGTCAGACATAATGAAGAATAAGAAACCTAATTAAAGGGAAAGGAAAAAGAAGAAGAAGAAGAAGAATAGCAGCAATGGTATATGAAGAGAAAAAATACCAGCAACGGCAAGAAAAGGATGTACCCTCAATGGGTGGCACCAGTACAAAAAGGGAATCACAGCAAAGCACAAGGCCTGTAAAGGAAGCAAAGAAAGACAGCAGAAATTAACTCATTTTTATTTATATATAAAACATTTTTATCTATATATAAAACCAAGTAGAAAAGAAGAAAATAAGACAGGTAATAACAAATAGAATAGCTAAGAAAGCTATTAAATATCTCAAAAAAGCACGTAGTCTGCATTAGCTTCAACATTAATGAATAGGATATGTCCATTCATTGAAACAGCAAATGAGATATGGTGTCATTCAAGATAACAGGAGGACTGTGGGTATGGGGAGGAGCTCGAGCTACGGAGCCAAGTCTTTAGAAGTGGCAGAAGATCTGAGACCTATTGGATGAGGAACAGATAAAAAAAGACAACAGCAGATCCTGCCATTCTCTCTCTCTCTGTGGATCCCTGATAGCTGACACTACATGTTTAGACTTCTGTCTTTTCTTTAAACAGAGTTCTGCCCTAATGAAACAGGATGGTTCGAAGCCCTGCCTGCATTCAATCAAGGTAGCTGGCATCTCAAACATCTACAAGGCTTCCAAGGATGTGTGAGAAGCAGGTTCCATAATGGCTTCTCAGAAGGTTGCAGTGGAAGAAATCAATGGCAATACTAGACAGTACTCTGGGTTCTCACTCACCTCAACAGAAATGCCCACTGGAGGCTGAACAGCAGCAGGTTCAGGCCTAGACTTCTTGGCCTTCTTCCTGAGATGTGACTGCATCTGGGGTTAAGTGGAGTTTGCTATGGTACCTTCGGCCAACAGCTTGAGACATTGGGTCTCAAGATATATGGAAAGATGGAAAGATGACTATGTAAGGTTTTGGGTACAAAAGACAACAGATGAAACACTAAGTATGGTCATAGGATGCACTTAAACAAAACAGGCACTTATTGCAGCAGTCTTTATGGAGAATCTTCCTCCCACATTGACATTTCCCTTTCTTGGATGACATGTAACCCACTGAAAAATAGAATAAAAAGAAAAAAGAACTCCGATGGTACTTATCTTGAAGATGTAGGCTCGATATAACCAGCAAAGTGAAGGACATTCAGACCGACATACAATAATGGCATTTGGACTGTCATCAACAAAGTTCTGGGTTGAGAGCATTTGTATGTCACCTTTATGCTCTGCACTTGTAAGAGGAGCATACCTTGTAAAGTAGGATGCTCCTCGGTAACAAAGGCTTTGGTATACTGGCCAAATGTTGGGCTATCCTTGGTAGGAAATCCCAGAGGTGATGAATACTGCAACAGTGATATGGAAGGTCATCATTTTTTATAGCTGATTTTCCTTTGTTTTAAACATTATTTGTTTTTTAGTTCAGTTGGGCAGTTTTTAATGAGCATTTAAAATATGTGAAAAAAGACAAAAAGAAAAACTGTTGCAAAACATGAAGATGCCAAACAGGAACAAAAGGATGAGCCACTCCACAGTAAAAAATTTACCTATTCAGGCCAAATTCAATAAAACCAATTCTGGACTTTATTGAAGAAAATAAAACAAATGATAAGCACTTTAGTCCTAACCAGTTCAGAACTTCATCAGATAATGAATTCATTTACACAAACCGTTTATATAGTACAGAGGAAACTGGGTAAAACAATCATTAAAAGTTAATAAGTCATTTAAAATGACACACCCCTTAAAGAAAATCATGTAATAACCATGCTTTATATATGAAAACTGGTTAAAATGCATAAATAAATGTGGACAATTCAAATTGTATTCTAAAAACATAATAAAATATATAATTTAATAGTACAGAAAGAATATATATATATATATATATATATATATATATATATATTTTTTTTTTTTTTTTTTAAAGAAACACTGTTATCTTTCTAAGCTTTTAGTTTCAACAGAGAGCTAATGGAAATGTGTTCATTTAAGCCTGGCCAACTTGATGCATTGAGACGCAGTTGCCAGTAAATCTCTCTCCTTTCTAACAAAAGTGACCAGGCACCACCTTGAGGTTCTGTTTTAATATTGTCAATGACAGTGAAATGAAAAGAGTGACCAGTATTTTCCATAATGTGTTTACTAAGTGCATTTGTATCTTTTTTTGATTTTATATCATACAAATGTTCGTAAATTTGATTCTTTAATTTATGGTCAGTTTTTCCAATGTGAAAACAGCTGTAGTAGTTACATAGGGCACAATAAATAATCCTTTCAAGTACGGAAGAAGTAATTAGGGATTTGGGGACCCAAGTAGATTGCAATCTCTCCTTTGACAATCACATTGCCAAAGTGGTTAGAAAGACATTCTATATAGCCCACCTTATCACGAAGGGGTTCACATCTAGATCAAGATAGGTCATTGTGCCCCTCTACTCATCACTCATCAGGCCCATAATTGAATACAATGCCCCATTTGGGATGTACCTTACCAGACACCTGCTACAACTAGAAAGACCCCAAAAGTACCTCACCAAGAGGATCAAGGGACTCAAACAGATGCCCTACGCAGTTAGGCTAAAGAAACTCCAGCTCTACTTAGTTGCTTACCACCTACTCAGAGGCGATCTTTGCCTGACGTATAAAGCCATGTCCAACCCAGAATTAATAGACATGCTCCACCTCAAGAAATCCAAATTCATGAGAACTACATGCTCCAGTGACTTAAACCTCAGCACAGAAATAAATAGAACATGCTGGAGGGACAGATTCATATCCCAGAGGCTCCCCTCACTCTGGAACAAAATCCCAATCCATGTCAGACAGAGCCTCTCAATGACCTTATTCAAGAAGAATCTTGACATTTGGATGGGAGATCGTAAATTTACCCCTGGGATCTCTTCTGTGTCACTGCTAGACAGAGGCACGGTAAACTAACCTTAAATGGGCTATCTTCTGTGACCTACTATACAGAGGCACAGTCAACTAATCTAAGGGTGGCAAAAGCCAAACACACTCTTGCTAGGCTTGTAAATGCCCTAGGGCAGATAGCCTAGTATCTACTTTTGAACCTATGAACAGTTATATTTTTGATGTAATTTCACTTCAATGTTGTTTATCAGAAAAATGCCCCCTTCCTTAATGTGTTTGCAATATTTACACATGCCACACGTTTTTATGTGGCCAATATTATTCACTCCCTTTGGTTTCATCTCAAAAATTTTTTTTTAAGTTTCTGCCTTTTTTGAATACTATGGTGGGGTGTGAATCAATGAAAGGTCTAATGGCTTTCTCTTTGTATAGAATGGTCCAATTCTTTTCCAAGATTGTCCTTAATGCAAAACTGTCATTGGTATATATAGTAATAAAAGATATCTTATAGTCTTTTTTAAGTTCTTGATTCTGCAAACTTAAAGACTGGGTAAAATTATTGGTATTGGTGGTGCTGTTATCAGTGTCTGTTATCAAGGGGCTAAAATGCCCTCTCTCCCTTTTATTTACTACCTCTAACATAATGTCAGTAATAAACTTGCACAGGTAGCCTCTTTTTGAAAATATGGCTTTCAAATTGTCACATTCACTAAGGAAATCATCCATAACTGATAAAATTTGGGCCGCCCTCACAAATTGTCCCTTTATAATAGCTTTTTTCTGTTTCATTTGATGTGTACTTGAAAAATGAAGTAAGGAGTTGGAATAAGTTTCCTTTCTGTATATTTTTAAACAAATTTGTTGTTGGTGTGATCTTTAATGAGAAGAACATCTAGGAAAGGCAGCTGGTCCATACTGTAGTTGTGTGTGAATTTCAAGAAGGTGGTGGTGGAATTCATGTACGATATTAAATCTACCTCATGTTCTGGGGGTCCATCCCACAAAATAAAGATATCGTCCAAAAAAACGGGTGTAGCATTTTACATACTTAAACATTGAACTGTTGAACAAAAACTTCTTTTCCCACTGGGTTACAACAATGTTTGCCTATAGACCCCCATATGAGGAACCCATCGCTACACCCTCCTGTTGCAAATAGATTTTGTGATTAAAGAGAATAAAGTTGTTTTTCAATACAAGTTCAAGTAGGTGTGCATATACGTGAACTTTGTTGCGCTCAATGCCTTTTTCATATAAGTATTCTGAAAACCATTCTAAACCTGTATTATGTGGAATGACAGAGTATAGGTATTTGATATCAATGGTTAAAAGGACATAATGGGTTTGAAATGGAGTGTTGTTGATGAGATGTAAGAAACTGCATGAGTCCTTACATATGTGGGTTTCAGAAAAGACCAGTTCTTTAAGTGTAGTGTCTAAAAGTTTTGCAAGAGGGTGGGTGATAGAACCTTTTGCGCCCACAATGGGTCTCATGGGTGGTTGGTCAAGGTTCTTATGAAGTTTTGGTAACCCAAACATCACTGACATTTTGTGATATGACACAGTGAGATAATTTAACTCATCAATGGTAATGGACCCCTCAATAAACAAATCCTGTAAATCATTTCTAATTCTATGGTAAGCTGTGTGTAATTCATTAAGGGAGGATTTAGCATATGCCTTCCCATTCAGAATGTGCAACGTCTTATTAGCATAATCAACCTGGTTCATAAGAACTACACCTCCACCCTTGCCGGGTTTCATTATTCTAACCAAATCAAGAATGCTTTTAATGTCTTGTAATATGGTCTCCACATCATTGCCCATCTGTCTTTTCTGATTAATCCTTAAAAAATTACAGATATCTAGTTCACATATTCTTTCAAATAGTTGAATGATGGGGTGAAGGGGAGGATTAAAGGTGCTGGACATGGCTAAAGGGTTGATAACTTCTGAAAAAGGACCCTAAAATTCAACAGCCAAAACGAACAGGAAAGTAAATTGCTCAATAAAAGCAGCCAAAACCAAAAGAAAAATAGAGCAATTCCACAAAGGCAGTACTCCACTGGTATTTTCCACATGAACAAGCTTTAGTGAAAAACACTTTCTTCAGAATAAAACCATCATTTTGTTTAATAATTTGTTTTCTTCCTTTGTTGTATTACACCCTATCCTTCTCTTAGAAAGTTCTGATCTTATTTTTCTCTCCATTATTACCTCAAAATTTTTTAATTGTGGGTGTAGGGGTGGGTTTAAATGTGCTTTTCCTTCTTAATTCCTCCATGCCTCATGAGTTTGCATTCTGTCCCTTAAAGAAAAGCTCAAAGTTTTTCTTCATCAAAAATAATTTCAAGTCAATTAATACTTTACCTATATTCGCTTTCCTTTTAGGTACAAATTTAAAGCCCTTAGATAATAATGAGAAATGCGTTTCATTTACTTCCTTATTACTGTAGTTATATATATTCTACCTTTTATAACTATATTTGCTACCTTCACAGACAATAGTTTCATCCATGCTAGGAGTATTCACCTGTTCCACTGTTTGTATCTGTTGTTGTTGCTGTTCCCCCTCGTACCCCCCATACTGGTAGTTTTTTTTTTATAGTTGTTCTTTATTCTTTCTGATCTCCTTAGAGGGCATTCTGAGGGGTCATTAATATTTACCAAGCATTTCCTGGTTCCCCGGTGGGCATGATGATGCCGGGAGTAATGATTGACAGGTAGGCATTAACAATTCGATCAGTTGCGTTAATTGGTCCATCATTCTGTCAATCTTGTCTAAATCACCGCCTCTCCTTGAATTAACTTGTGAAGATGTCGACGCCTCTTCCATCCCACAAAACAATGACAAAAAAAATTGTAAAAAAGATTTTGAGGTAATAATGGAGAAAAAAAAATAAGATAAGAACTTTCTAAGAGAAGGATAGGGTATAACACAACAAAGGAAGAAAACAAATTATTAAACAAAATGATGGTTTTATTCTGAAGAAAGTGTGTTTCAATAAAGCTTGTTCGTGTGGAAAATACAAGTGGAGTAATACCCTAAAATTCAACTTACGTGTGTATAATTTTAAGTCAAGTAGGGTGTTAGAAATGTCCGTAGGTTGTGAAGGTACATAGGTGAAACCTTTTGAAAATAAATCAGAGTGCTCAACACCAATAACCACATCAGAAAAATTATACACTTTAAAATCACCATCACAACTGGTGATATTGTTATAATGGGGTAGTAAATAATCAGAGGACACCTCTAAAATATCTAAAGAATCATTAATTAATTCCTGTTGGACCAAGTATGATTCTGTGCCCACTCCCCTCTGACTGAATCCCCCCTCATGTTCAATTGGGTGTTGGGGGGGGGTCAGTGCTCTCCTGGTGAGTTCCCCAGGGTTGATATGAAACTGCAGTTTTGTTCTTTATTCTCTCCGACTGTCTTAGGGTTGGAAATTCTCATGGGTCTAAAAAATATTTTTGGTCATTATTAACTGTAACACAGTTTGTTTCAGTGTTGTTGGAAGAATCATTGCCAGCAGGAGTGTGCCCATGGTCGAGGAATTTATTGCCCCATTCTTGAGAGGGAGGTGGATTGGGGTAAGCAAATCCCTTCCCGTAGTCATTTTTACCCTGTTGAGTTTTTTTTTTTACCTTATGTGCTGTTATAGCGATAGATAACTGCTCAATACTATGAAAGATACGTGCATGTTCATATGTAAATTCATTATACTGTGTGTGTTCACTAATTCTTTTCTCAAGCTCAGAAACATTACTTATTAAATAATTTATCAAAACATCATTACTTTTCACAATAACTTTCATATATTCAACACCATGAGAATCAAAAAGAGCCAAAAGTTCTTTATGCAGGTTGGAGCCTGCTATCAAACCACTAGGGTAACGCAACATTCTAAGTCCCTTAGGGAAAATATTCTCTTTTATACATTCTGAAAAATATGCATTATCAAGCTGCAAGCGTTTGATCTTAGAAAGTTTATAATCAAATTCTTCATGGAGAACTTGAATATTATTCACAAAAACAGTACTGTCGGTTGTTTTTCACTATTCAAAACAATGGCTTCAGTAAGCCAGTCCTTTAAAACTGGAAGAGAACCTATGTGGCTGGAAGGAACACTGGATCCTGCAAAAACTGGTTGAGAGTTCAAATTAATAGTTCACTGTCCACAAGGAATGGAATGTTCATCTCCATTACTTAATCCAGTCCTTGAGGATGTAGAATTCAAGGAATTAAGGCTTGTAGTGGTTGTTTTACCCAGTTTCCTCTGTACTATATAAATGGTTTGTGTAAATTAATTCATTACCTGATGAAGTTCTGAAGTGGTCAGGACGAAAGCGCTTATCATTTGTTTTATTTTCTTCAATAAAGTCCAGAATTGTTTTTATTGAATTTGACCTGAATAGGTGCATTTTTTTAATGTGGAGTGGCTCATCTTTTTGTTCCTGTTTGGCATCTTCGTGTTTTGCAGCATTTAAAATACAACAAACAACACATTCCTGGAGTATCTCAGAGAGATAGTTTCAGATATTCAGTACTTAGATTCTCAAAGTAAGCTGTCATTCTGAGTATTCCCATTCTAAGGAAATGCAGAAAACATCTTGTATGGAAGAGTAAGACATGATGTCAAAATGAACACTGTTACAGTAGCCTAAGCTATGGGGTTTTAACTCACCAGCACTGTCCAGCTTTCAAAAGCTTTGGGAGCCTTCCAGATTCTCCTCCTGCCTGGAGCATGTGGAGTGCTCCTATAAAAGGTAAGAGGGTACCAAAATCTTCAGAGATTTTTTTGCTGCGGCATCAAGCACTTCTTTGGTGGTCCATCTGTCAGTTGGCAGCAATTTTCAAGTTGGGAAGATAAGTTACTTTTGGAGAAAGCCTTACTTTCTAAATTGAATTTTATTTGGAATATTGCGTTTTGTCAGGAATTCTATCTGTATGTGCCTATGAAACAAAGTGAAAGAGATGAACATATTTTTATTTATGCAATGTGTTCCGAATACTTTTGTGAACTTTTTGTAAGGAATACATTTTATTCATGATTAAAATCTTTATCAGTGTTGCTGTTTAGAGTACTGGGAAATATATTATGCTTGTGGGGTACTGTCAGTGTAATATTTACCTCAGAAAAGCCAGTTCCTTCTCTCACATATTTACCAACACTTCAAGGCTACACTACTCAATTTAAATTTTTCCTGTTTGGCTTACATGTGGATCAACAAACAGTCTACTTGGTGTTACCTTCCCAAGTGTGCAAAAATAAGGCAGTTATTAAGGAGTCTTGTATAGTGTTTCCGTTTCCTTCACTGCCTCAGCTGCTGTGTGAGTGACTCTGTTGTGCCCAACTGTTGTTCCTCAGACCACCCATCTTCTTTCTTCTATTCTGTTAGTGTAGCACTAGCAGCCAACAAAGTCTTGTGGATAGCCACATTCTCTGTGGTTGTAGGAAAGCCTAAGGTGAACCAGGGAGAACCAACTTTATTACTGAGTGGGGAAAGCAGGTGAAGCACTTTTACTTGGATGGGGGGATGTGGAAGCTGGGACCAATGTACCTAAGGGGCCTGCCAGACTGGAAGACAGTGGGCTTCATGAGAAAAACTGTCTTTATCACTATGGATAGAGCTGATCTACTCTAAGGAACTGATGCTTGTCTTTCCAACACCTAGTCAGTCCTCAGGCAGGAAGAGAAAAATAATTCCTTCTTAATCTGACAGGATTTTCTAGTCAGAAAGAGAAGCTTTACAAAGGAGGTGGTGTATCTTTCTGAGGATTCTAGTCAGTTGGGGCTTTCCGATTCTAAAGAAAGCATTCTTACAGACATCCTTAATGAAGGATTCTCCTTTTTAGAAAGTTTATCTAATGTGAGTTTTTTTCAATGGGAATAGAATGAAGTCTCTAAGACTCATAAAATGTATGATTTAATACAATTACAGATGCCTAAAGCAACTCCCATTCCTCCCATTTTTTCTGCTTTAGAGGATATTTTTCTTACTGCAGCCAGTTTACTGGACAGACAACCTTTGACTGCCAAAAGCTTTGATAGAGTATATGTGACCCCAGTCATCCAAGGAAGCCCTTGACCAAAAAGCTGAACAAACAGCCACAGACCTTGTGAAGTGAGATCTATGAGACATTTTTTAGCATAAACAAAGGAAATGCATTCAGTTAACCATTTGGCCAATGCAACTTTGGATACTGGTTTACCCAATCTGCTAGGGGACAAGAAAACAAATAACTGGTCAGATTTCCTGAAGTCTTTAGTTCTGTGAAGATAAAAGCAAAGTTGTCTATGCACATGCAAAAGGTGGAGAATATATTGTCCCTTATTTGAAAAGTTAGGAAAGAAATCTGGTAGAGTAATGACCAAGTTTATGTTGGACTCAGAAACTACCTTAGGCAAGAATGATGGATTTGTTCACAAAGACACACTGTCTTTGTGAAAAATGAAGTAAGAAGGTTTAGAAGATAAGCTTGGCGCCCAGATACTCATCTAACTGATGTGATAGTGATCAGAAAAATGGTTTTCCAAGACAAAAATTTAAGTTCTGCTTTGGCTCAAGGTTCAAAGTGAGCGTGTGCCAAGGCCTGAAGCATGATAGTTAAATCCCAAGGAGGAGTAGGATCTTTCAGTAGGGGTCTAAGTAAAAAGGCTGCCTTGAGAAAGGCTTTACATAGTTTAAAAGAGACTAAGGTAGAATTATTTTCTTCTAGGTAGAAGATAGAAATGGCAGTCAATTGAACTTTAATAGTTGACAAGCTACCCCTTCACTGAAAATTGAAACTAAAATTCAAGGATAAATGGCACTGGTGCTGAAAAAAGGACCCAGGTCCTTGCTAAGAGCCCAGAAAACAAATCTTTTCCATTTACTCTTGTAAATCTTTCTATCAGAAGCTTTTTGAGACTGTAACAAGATATGATGGACTGTGGATTTAGCAATCAATGGAGTTGAAGAAACCATGTAGTTAGTCTGAGGCCTGCTAAGTCTGGATGAGTCATAGCTGTCATGTGAGACCGGAGGTCCCCAATGTCCAGAGTGGATGCAGGAGATAAGGCCAAAGGAAGGGGAACCAAATCTGATGAGAACAGAATGGTGGAATGAAGATAACTGTGCTCTTCAACTGGAATGCTTCCTGTAGAAATTTGGGAATTAGAGGTAATGGTGGGTAACTGTAAAGGAGACCGCAGGGCCAATTGTGGAATACAGCATCTCTCAGTTACTCCCCCATTGGAGGGATAAGGGCTAAGAAGCTGCTGCATTTCTGTTTGAGGGGAAAGGCAAAAAGCTTGCAGCACAGCTGGTCCCATCAACAAAAAATCTTTTTCACCACTTTGACATCAGAATGGACCTGCTTAGTGTGTCCACTATCATGCTGGATTTCTCTGGAATGTGCATTGCTATTAGAAAGTAACCGGAAGAGATCATCCATGACCACACTCTCATTGCTTCTTGACAAAGTGGATAGGATCTGGTTCCCTTTGCTTGCTGATATACCAGACCACTGACACATTGCCATCTGAATGTCAATTGTCTGAGATGGAAGAACATCTTGAAAGGCCTGCAATAATAGCAGGACTGCTCTCATCTCCAAAACATTGATATGTATCTTGGCCTCTTTGGGAGACAACATACCTTAAACTGTCCTTCCCAGGTAGTGTCCTCCACCACAGTTGGGAGGCATCTATGGTCACTGTGGTCATGGGCAGGGGAAGACCAAAGGCTGGCATTTGCAGACCTCTTCTGAATAAATCCACCAAAGAAGATATCTTTTGCAAACTTGTGTGATCTTGAGTGAAGTGGTTAATGGATGTTGAAAAATGGACCACTGGACTGACAGTGTCCACTGAAGAATTCATATGTAGACCCTAGCCAGAGGAACTAGGATGATAGCGACTTCCATGGATCCCAGGGCTTGTAAGATTAATTAGGCCAGAACAGAATAACTTTCTTGACTTAGGATCTCAGTGTCTGTGTAGAGGGAAGAGAGGTTATCTGACTGTGTCCAGATGAGCACCTATGAACTCCAAACTCTGCGTAGGTGTGAATTGAAATTTGTTGTAATTGACCATGATTCCCAGATGAATGCACAATTGGAGCAAGTAGTCCCTTGCCTGTAGAAGTCAATCCTTGATTGGGGCAGTTAAGAGCCAGTCGTCTAGATGTGGAATCACTTGGAATCCCAGCAGTCTCAAGTGAGCTGCTACCACTGCTATGCATTTGGTGAACACCCTGGAGGCTGTGGTGAGACCAGAAGGCAATGCTCTGAACTGGTAATGACTGGCTCCCAGCCAAAAGTGCAGGTTATCTTCTGGAGCGCACATTAATTTTGATGTGGTGGTATGCATAAGAATACTGTACAAACTGATTTAATTTGCTGAGATCCAGAATTGGTCTCAAATCCCCTGTCTTTTCTGGCACCAAGAAGAATCTTGATTAAGCACGAGATTCTCTCTCTGGTCTGGAGGGATCTCTTGAATGACTTTTTTTTTTTTCTAGCAGCTTTTTTATTTCTACAGTCACTACTTCCATCTGACTGGGTGGAGCATTGTGGAATTTCTTCAGATTGGTGGGGGGAGGGAAATGGTATAGTATAACCTCTGGATATGATTCTCTGCACCCAGAAGTCTTTTTCTTACAGATAGGCAGGCTCTCCATTGCAGAGACAAATGTCCCCCAACTTCCTCCAGAGGGGAACAGCTGAGCATCCTTTCAGGACCATAGATAGGGCTTATCTGAGAAGGAATCATTGAAGCCTGGTTCTGTGGGCCACCCCTACCATGAGGGTGACATATTCTATTCAAGTTCCCCCCTCTGCCTCTGGCGAGACTATCTCCACATGAATCTTGAAAAGGACTCTGGGATTTTCTAAATCTCATTTTTCTACCATCTCACTGATTCCATGAGAAAGGGCTTTGAGGGGGTTGAAAAATGCACACCCATGGCAGACTGGGTCCTTTCCTCTTGTTCACATCTGGCATGTCCTTTACCTTGGAGCCAAATAGGGATGATCCATTAAAATGTGCACTGATGAATGAAGACTTAAAGGGCTCCTCAAAGTCACACAACCACATCCAGGCATGTTTCCTGATTGCTATGCTTAAACCTGCCACCTGTGAGGTACCTTCCGCTGCATGAGAGATCAACCTCATGGACACATTTGAAATAGACTCGAGGGTGGCCAGTTTTGAGGACATTCTACATTCATCCTCAGCAGACATGGACCCAGAAAGAGATTTGGCAAGTTCTTTGGTCAGATCTCTTCATAACCTAATAAAATGTACTTGATAATTTAGCAACCTGAGGACAAAAGTTGCTGAAGCATACAAATGCTTTCCAAATATGTCCAAAGTCCTGGACTCTCTGTTAGAGTGATGGACAGAGAAACTCTGTTCTACCAGTTCTTTCTTAGTGGATGCAGCCACAACCATGGCATCGACTAGGATTCCCTTACTCCAATGTGCCCAGCCTTTAGTGTGGGCTATAATCTTGTCTAATCTTTTTGGGATCAGCGCTACAGTATCAGTCTCCTTCGATGCCTGATGAGAAACAAGGTCTATGAGCTCATTGGTGGGGGGGTGGGGTCAACCAAGAAGTAGACAGGCCAGACCCAAAAGCCTCCAAAAACACCAATTTCTCCTGGGAGGACATGTTGGAGGACCAACCACCTTTTTGCTTCAGAAGTTCCAGGATTTCTCCAAAGGAGATGTCTTCAGGTGAAGATCTGCAGGACCCCTCCCCCTCATCAAAATCAGTGTCCTCTGTGAGAGATTCCTGGGGAAAGTAGGTGTCTCCTCTTACGTGTTCTCTTCCAAGGAACTAACTCAGTGGGGTGTTCTGGGTATCAGAAGAGATGCTAATACCCTAATGGACTGACTGGAGACTAGTTCAGGCTGGCTGTCCCAGTGAATGGATGAATGAGTCTCAAACCAAAGAACTGGATGAGTAGGGTTGTCTGATCTGAGGGTTGTAGAGATATCCCTTCTTTAGACAAAGAGAAAGCCCTCTCCACAACCTCAAAGGCAGAAAGCATAGTGGACATAGAAGTCAATGGCAAAACAGCTGGGTTTTCTCAAACCATTGACTCCTGCAACCCCATCAGCACTCCACCCAAGAAGGGACTCAGACCCAAGCTGTCCAGTGTCAAAGCCCTGAGGGGAATAGATGGCTCTGAAAGCTTTGGAGTCGACTCCAACCCTTCCCCAGACCCGGTGTTGACGCTTCAGCTCCAAGAGTCTTCCTGCTCCAAAAAGCTTGGTGCTGGTCAACTCAGGAAAACTACTGGATTCAAGGAACATTGTCTTCATATCCAGTGAAGACACCCACAGAGATCTCGGATCCAAGGGCTCCAAAACACTGGGTCACATTGGAGAAGGCGATGACAACTTGCAGATCTGGTGGGAGAGAGTCGGAGACAGAGGAACCCCTATTTGGCTCTGTGCTCTGAGAAACTTCCTCATCATCCTAGCCACATCAGCTTCTGATAAGCTTCTGGAAGTTCTAACAGAAGATGTGGTGGATGCAGGTTTGGAGTGTCCACATGGAGATCCCTCCAGGAAAGGCAGCCACAAAAAAAATGGATCCAATATGAGTGGAGGGGTATGGATATAGATTTCAAAACAGTCGGATCTAAGACACATGGATCTGACTTCTTATGCATTTTAGAAGGAGGATCTGATGAAGGAGCTGATGAGGAAGAACAGTCAGGAGACCTCTTAAGGAACTCCTTTTCCATAGAAGCAGAATCTGATTTACCCTCGTCAGCTTTTTTTGGTAGGGGTTTGAGCACCGGCAACTGAAGGAATGGAGGAAGAAGGAAGATGGCCTCTCAAGAATAATTTATTTCTCTGCTCAGTTAAGGCTCTGGAGTTAAAACCAAAGCAGATTAAATAATCTGCATCTAAATGAGTGGGGTTTAAGCAATACATGCATTCCCTGTGGGCATCAGATTTGGGAAGCTTATGCCCACAGATAACGTACTTTTTAAACCCCATAGGACTGTCAGCCATGCTGTACAATAAAAACAGCTATTAAAGGCTACAAGAGAAGCACCAAAAATGACTAAAAACAGAAATGTTTTTATGGCGGAGAAGAAGTTAGAAAGAATCTACCAACAATGGCAGACAGAAGCACTCAAGCAAGTAATGAAAGGGAAAGAGTATCAACAATGGCACAAAAAACAGGCAATGAAAAAATGGTAGCTAAAAGAGAATGAAAATTAGCTGAAAAGATTATGGGTGGGAGGGAGAGGAATTAGAGAATATAACAGAAGAAATCTGAGACAAACTCATGAAAAAACAGGCTATATGAAACTCCAAAAACTCGAGAGCAGTGGGATTTGCATCTGAAGCTAAATGGTGACAAATGAGATCTGAGGTATTTTTGGTTGGCAGGCCATTATGGGTAAAGGGAGGAGCTCGAGAGTTCTTGGATCAGATGATCCAGTAGAAGCAGCCAAGTCAGATCTGAGTCTCGGATCCAAATCCATCAGTTAAAGAATGAATGAAAAGGACAGCATCAGGTCAATTACATATACATAATGTTCTAAATTAACATAAGAACAAGATATAACCAGAGTCAAGAATGATATCAGTAGCTGTTAAATTAAGAGGGTAACTAAAACGATACAATGGTTTTACTCAGAAAGCAAATACAGAATCAAATATAAACAGTAAGTCCAATATATCTCATTTATTCATTATTTGGGTATTTGAACATCTGCTTTGATAACCACAAAGTGCTGATGGGAACAACTAAATAGTGAAATTCAGCTGACCACCACATTAAATGCAGTCATGGACAACTGAATAAGAAATAGCAATCATAATTTATCAGTGACTTAATTACTTAATTATAGTGCCCAAACCTAGGCACATTGCAAATGAAAGTTAAAAAGAAGGCAGAAAACTTAATTATCTGATAACCCTATAACTTTAAAATATAATAAATATAGCAAATTGAAACCATTAAAAACAGAAGACCTTAGTAGGTTTTAATATGAAGGAGGAAAAGTGCCCAAACAGTAACTAGTAAATCTCAAAAAGCACTTGGATAGCCATTTACCACCGGAAACCACAATGTTTATTCACATAGAGACAGCACCAGCCACCACAACGTAAAATTTAACGCTGACATACAACCAGTACGTTTTCATCAAGAAACTTCATCAGATAACTATGAATATTGCACTACTACCCTTATATAATCTTACCAATAACCTAATCGGTGCAATTAAACCTTTGTTAATTGACCAAATAGATGTAAAGTTAAAATACACATTCTGCTGGCTTAAATTCACACTGAACATATTCTAAAATCTTTCTTATTTAAATTCTCAAAACATTATTACCATAATTTGTTAAAACACATATCAAAACAAATGTTAAAGCAATATTATATTTTCATACAAAATATTCCATACTAAAAATATATATAAAAAATGTTAAAAAAATGAATACATGCTGATATGTGTATAGAGAATGCTCCCCTCTAGTGTTCAAAGAAAATATTGCACCATAAAAACTAAAGTTTGCTCATAGTATGAAGGGTTCATAGGTATTAAAAATATTTAAAAATGTTTAAAATAAGACAATTATCATACGATGGAGTAAAAAATGGTAAAGAAAAATTGTTTTAAAATAACACAGCATACTACAATAATTATTCAAATGGCACTATATTATAATTTGGCTGATCTTAATTTCAATATTGGGGCCAGGGAGACCATGTCATTCAAACCTGGCCATCTATTTGCTTCCAGCACCAGCTGCCAGCACACTTCTCTATATTCTAACTTGGTCTCCCAAGGGCCACCCCTGATGTCAACTGGGACCTTATCTAGAACAAAAAAAAAAAATGAGGCAGATTCACATGTCTGTGTGTGTTTATAAAGTGCATTTCTCAAATTACACTTCCTAATGTCATAGATATGTTCATATATCCTTTTCCAAACATCTTTCCGTCTTGCTTACATAGAAAGCCTCACAATTCCCACACACTGCAATATATACAAGCCCTTGGTTTGAATGACATGGTCTCCCTGGCTCCGATGTTGAAATTAAGATCAGCCAAATTATAATATAGTGGCATTTGAATAATTATTGTAGTATGCTGTGTATTTTTAATTTTTTTTCTTGAATAATTATTGTAGTATGCTGTATTTTAAAATTATTTTCTTTACCATTTTTTACTCCATCGTATAATTGTGTTATTTTAAACATTTTAAAATATTTTTAATACCTATGAACCCTTCATACTATGAGCAAACTGTTTAATTTGTAGGGTGCAATATTTCTTTTGAACACTAGCGGGGAGCATTCTCTATACACATTTCAATATGTATTCATTTTTTAACATTTTTTATATATTTTTTTAGTATGGAATATTTTGTATGAATATAAAATATTGCTTTAATATTTGTTTTGATATGTGTTTTAACAAATTATGGTAAAAATATTTTGAGAATTTAAATAGGAATAATTTTAGAATATGTTCAGTGTGAGCTTAAGCCAGCAGATGTATTCACAGCAGTGGAAATAAACAAACATCACCCATGTCTTTACCAGCTTGAGTTTCAGATGCTGAGCTCCATTTTCTGAAGTATGAAATCCAAGCAGTTTTCTACAATAGTAAAATCAGGTACTGGCTCTTGAGAAAAAGTGAGGTTACCTGGATGTCAGCCACATATTATTGACCGTGATAACTTTGAATGACATTTTTATGTGGTAGCAAGTACAGCATAAACAATGATATTGCCAAAATTGGCCCTGGGTAACTACACAAGCCAGCACAGGGCTTCTTGGGCTATTAATGATAAATCCAGGTGCTCACAGTGACTTCTGGGGTAAAATGCAAACCAGTCATATGTGACAGAATCAACTCCACAGTAAGCCTGAAGGTGATCAATAAAATACTATGTTCCAGAGAATCAAAAGCTACTGAGATCAAGGAGGACCATAACTGAATATAGACTTTGATTCTTTGCCATAAAGTGGTCATTAATAACACATATGAGTGCAGTCTTAGTGCTGCACCTTGATCTAAACCCAGACTACCAAAGATCCAAAAGGCACTAAGATGTTTCTTCCTCTGCCGTCCATCTCCAAGTATATTATGGCAGGCTTACCATCTCAAATGCCAATCTGCTACACAAATACCACTGCACTTTCCATAAAGACACCAGCCTCTCTTGTAAGCCACACCTCTATATCAGGAAGCATTAGAATTAACAGTCCATCCCCAAGTGGAGCAGAAGTTATAAAAAAAATCACTCTCTCAAACAGTAAACACTTGCATGAACCCTTCTGCAGTTTTACAAAGGAGACAAATGACTCATGTAAGTTACAGTAGTATATCACAAATCAGCACAATTAAGGCTCTGTTTCCAAGCACTATATAGTTTTTGATTAGGAGTCAAATAATAAACTGCATAAACAAATCTAGCTACAGTTTCAATAAGGCGACTGACTCCTTCTGTAAGTTACAATTCTACATCAAGGGTCAGTAGATGAAGGCTTATGGCTCCAGCCTCAGTCACTGCATAATTTAATTGCTGTAAAACCTCACTTTTACAGGAAGTCAGTCCATATGAGGGCAAGTCACAGCAGTCAGTTTGCCTCGTAGTGGATATACAGAATCTCACTTCAACCATATTGTTGGTGTGCTATACAAGCTGGATCATAATTTTTATAGTCCATTTCTGCATTTTATACTGTGTCCACTTTATCTCCTAAAACTGTCTTATGTGTATTAGAGGTTTACTTTATCCCACATTATCTGCTAAAACTGAACTGTGTGTCTGCTGGGGCCTTTCAGTATCACACATACGATTAGATGTTTTGTCATGATTACAGTGTGCTTATTTGTTACAATGTGCTTATTTGTCAAAATGCAATGATTAATATCAGTGGCCGGATATCCTTTAATGCTAATAAACCAGCAGTTCAGTGTGGGGCCAGTGTCCACTATGCACTAGTCAACAGTCAGAGGCAATCATCTGACATCTAACAAGAGTATTCAGTGCAAAATCCAGGTCTAGCAAAACTGCTGACTGCATTGCATGCTCTTAATAAAATCTGTGCTCTCAGCACACATAAAAAAGTCAAGTTGGACTCAGAAGATTAAAGCAGACCAACCTCACTTTTATATCTGCATTTAAACAGTGACCATAGTCCGACCTTAATTTAGTTGAGGTTTGTTTTTCCTGTTGTCCATCCACAACCACAAAAGGTAAACAGGGCAGTACAATTATTTATATGCAACTTGCTGTGCAGTATAACAAGGTACAGATTTTACACACACATATTTACTCTGATCAATTACTGTATGCTTAAATCGGTTTTATGAACATAGTCCTTGAGATCTCTTCAGACAAGATGAGAACATAGCTTAAGCAAGTGTTTACAGGTATGGACAATAGATTGTTTAGTTAGTGCTGCTATGAGCTTATTTCACCTTCCAGGAGCTACAATTATATGGCTGAATCGATTGCATGCATGGTTAATAATATGCACATTTTCAAAGATCTTTCTTTGCTTAAGGACAGCTGTTTCAGAGTTTTTAATGAGTAAATATAATCACTTTCCTGAGTATTTAATGGTTGTCAGATTTCTATGAACACAGGTTTCTCTGTCAATACAGATACAGCTTATAATACAGCTGTATATCTTTGCAGTTAGGGAGTGTCCATTCTATACAGTACGAACTGTGTATTTACAAATTCGTGACAATCAGTTACCATTCTTTGCTTTCACAATTCAGGCTTCTGCTTCCATTCCTTAACAGTAAACTTTCTTTTTTCGGCTTTTCCTGGTTAGGGGTCACCACAGCAGAACTCCAGTCCACTAATGACTGGCAGTGAAATTTTACAGTGTTGAGTTGCCAGCCCAGTTCCCAACCTTCAAAGAAGGCACACCCACAATACGCACACACCTACCTGCATGTCTTTAAATCCACTTGACCATGAGGAGGACATGCAGACTCCACACAGAAGGCGCTCCAGCCGAGAATCAAACCAGAGAACCTCTTGCTGTGAGGCGACAATGCTAACCGCTGCACCACCGCGGCCTAACTGCTGATGCAAAAAAAAAGAGTAAACTGCTGGAGTTTCATTAAGGAGACTAATCCCTGGAACACAGACAACAGCTAAACATAGTTTAACTAACTTTTTTGCAGGTGCACTACAAAAACTGGAAAATGTTTATTACAGCCCATTTCTGAATTTTTGCATGATGTATTAAATTATTATGCCTTGTGCCTTGTAATGACTTATACAAATTCTACTTACAGGACCACTTTCCTAGTATTAAGCACCTCTACATGTCAAAATTCACAGACTAGGGGGCGGAGCCTAGATGGCCAACTGAGAGCAGTGAATTTTGAGAGCTCCGTAAAGTAGTATAATAATACAGGAACATTTTATTATTTCCAAGTTTAAAATGTCAGAAATCTATAGATAAACTACTAAACTACATAAATATACATTTTGGTGGAGATATACAAAAAATTTCTTGTCACTGAATAGGAACAACTCAAGGAATTCTCATCCAGATGCTGCTTTGAAAAAAGAACTGCAATTGATGACACCTACCTTACAGGAACTATCTTTGAAGATGGATGGCTTTAAAAATAACTTAGAAAACCTGAAATAAAATTCTCAAAAACAGACTGATACTCTTAAGGAACTATTACAGCAATACCATACAAAATAACAAATACAGAGACTTCTCTAAATGACATTGAAGGGAGACTCAAAGAGGAAGAATTCCAAAAAGAAATTATGCTTAAACAGAATACATGGCTGCTTAACAAAATAGATGACTTAGAAAACAGGGAAAGGAGAAACGACATAAGGATCTTTGGTCTGCCTGAAAACACTGAAGGAGAACACATTATTTCATTCTTAACAACCTGGATTTCTGAATTTTTAGACTTGGAAGAGAGACTTTCATTTGGAACTGAAAGGGCGCACAGAGCACTGAGGAAACCTGCTTCTAACGCAACAAATACTCCACCTAGATGCAAAGTTATAAAACTTCTTTCATTTCTGGACAGGGAACTAATATTAAAATCATCTTGGAGAAAATCACCCTTAAAGTACAATCAAAGCCTGATAAGCTTTGACAATGATTATTCTTCCGGAATACTAGAACAAAGGAAAAAAGTCTGGCCAATAATAAAACTGTTGAAACAAAACATTAAAGCAAAGCTGGCCTTTCCAGCCAAGATAAAAATACTTTTTGCCAATGAGATGAGAACCTTTAATGACTTAGAAGCTACTATATTCATCCATCCATGGTGGTGCAGCGGTAGCATTGTTGCCTCACAGCAAGAGGTTCTCTTGTTCGATTCTCTGCTGGAGTGCGAGGAGTGCCTTCTGTGTGGAGTCTGCATGTCCTCCCCATGGTTGGGTTGGCGTTCGAAAGACATACGTAAATGGGCGTGCCTTTGTTGAAGGTTGAACGTCGAGCTGGCACCTCAACGTTTGTGAAAATCTACTGCCAATCATTAGCGGACCAGAGTTCCGCTGTGGCAACCCCTAACTGGGAAAAGCCGAAAGACAACAACAACAACAAGCTACTATATTCATCCAAAACAACAACATAGTGTCTATCCCAGAAGAAATGGAATGGATGGCCCCTATTATTAAAAGAATAAAAGAAACAAATCCCTGGACTGATGCTAGAAAGAAGAAACAAAAAAATGATTCCAATATAGTTGTCCCCAAAAAAATAACTCTTACAACTACATCTCTCAAAGTATCAACTGATATGGTACATCATTTGTCATCTGTCTTTATTTAAAAAAAGAAGGGATTCTTAAACAACTGAGAAACAGTAATGATTTATTCAGAATGTTCAAACAGTCCAGTAATTCTTCACAAACAAAGGTAGGTCAAGATGGGTTACTATTTACATTATATATAAGCCAAAGAAAGCAACATATAATGTAAACATAGAAGTTTCTATTCCCCTACTTGAACTCAATGAATACTTATCTTATTCATTTTTCATTGTTTTTACTTATAATAATTTAAGTACTTAATTAACTAATTCAACAAGGTACCATTCATCAGAGTTCAGACTCAAATGTAACAAATTAACATCATATATAATAGCAGTAACAGTAGACTGATTTGAAAAAAATGCTGTCATGGAGACTAATGCCTTCTTCAGTTAAAGTATGATTTAGAAATGTCATGTATATCCTGGTTAAATAATAGTAGCAAGCTCTTAGTACAAATGTCAACATTATTCTGTCTAAATGTAGTTGATATCAATTATGGCAGGTATCACAGCTACGAGTGCTGTTTGATCACTCCTGATATGGTGTGTGTGGATGCAGCTGTGTCTGACAGCTAGTACACATCATTATTATTCTGTCTAAATATAGTTAATATCAATTATGGCAGGTATCATAGCTTCAAGTGCTGTTTGATCAACCATGATATGGTGTGCATGGCTGCAGCTATGTCTGGGAGCTAGTACAAATGTCATTATTATTCTGTCTAAACATAGTTAATATCAATTATGGCAGGTATCATAGCTTTGAGTGCTGTTTGATTAAGCCTGACATGGTGTGTGGATGCAGCTGTCGGTTGTTGTATGTTGCCGTTTTCATCTCCAGGAAGCTGTGGGTTGCAACTTGTGATCGAGGTTTGCTGATGCTTGTGTATTAGGAAGAGACATTTGGTGTTTTAGCCTGAATGGGGTGGATAAAACTGTGATTTGGGATGCTTTGGCAGAGAATAGTTTGTTTATACATCTGCTGAGTGAGAGGTAGGAAGGCTTGAAGAATGTGTTATCTTTTGTTGTGGTGTCTTGTTGAGAGTTTTTTTTTATCTGTTTGCTCTCCATTCTTTCCCTGGCTGCTGCCTCATTGAAAGGGAGGAAATTCAGGCTTGAAGTTGCTGTGAAGTAAAGCTTTGCTTCAGGTGCATCGTGAGCCTCTGGTATGCAGTACACAGACACACTAACAGAAACAGATGCTCCCAGGCTACTATAGTAACGGAGATAGAGTGATGATAGTGCTTAACGGTTCTGAGGAGCCTCCACGATGATTCTCTGCAATGTTTTTGGTTTAAAAAAATTATATATATATATATATATATATATAAAATAAAATGGCTACTTTAAATCACATGTAAACATATTGATGGTCTCCCAACACTTCGTTTAGCTCATTAAGTTGATTCTTGATAAATAAATAAATAAATAAATAAAAAATAATAATAAGCACAATTTTATATTTAAAATGTATTTTGGTCCAAACACATTAAAGACTTACATAAGAGAGGAAGTCTGAGTTATTGTGAAGGACTAACAGCACTTGGTCTTGTACAGAACCCTTTGCAGTGGTCTGGGAGGTGAGCTTGCTCGTACGTCTTGGGCATATCAGGATAGCTAATTCTAGGGGTGTTTGGGCTTGCCGGGAAGTACTACAGAGTCATCAGATTTCCTTTGTGGAAATATTTGTGGGAATGGAAGGTGTGTCAAATGGTCCACTGGCAGAGTGGCCACTGCATGGAACAGGCTGGTAAAATGGAACAGGACAAATATTGGTTTGGATATTTTAAGAACAGCCTGGAACACACCACATGAACTAGTGAATGGTATTCTGGCAAAAGTGGATGGGTATTGTTGCCCATGCTTGAAGTACTGATATGTGTGTATGTACAGATGGAAATATACTTATAACAAACAAGAAACTAGAAGAGTCTCATAATTTAAAGTCTGTGGACTGTATAAACATGCTTGGAAGGAGCTAAGAATAAGCATTACAGCTTGTGGTCTCTCAGATAACTAAGCAACAGCCAAAAAAAAAAAACCCGCACACAATAGTTATGTAATGTATGACTTTAGTAAATCTAGACATAAAATATATAACCGTCATATAAGCAGTCTGCTGAATTTAGATATTAAAGACAGGATTTAATAACATGGGCTTGTGTATAGTAACTGCTTTGAAAAAAGAACTGCAATTGATGACATCTACCTTACAGGAACTATCTTTGAAGATGGATGACTTTAAAAATGACTTAGAAAACATCAAATTAAATTATCAAAAAACAGACTGATACTCTTAAGGAACTATTACAGCAACACAATGCAAAACTAACAAATATAGAGCCTTCTCTAAATGACATTGAAGGGAGACTCAAAAAGGAAGAATTCCAAAAAGAATTTTTGCTTAAACAGAATACATGGCTGCTTAAGAAAATAGATGACTTAGAAAACAGGGGAAAGGAGTAACAACTTAAGGATCTTTGGTCTGCCTGAAAACACTAAAGGAGAAGACATGTATTTATTTATTTATTTATCATTTGTTGACCGGGAAAGTCCGACTAGGTTCCACAGAGCCTGTTTTCAGCTGACATTATTTCATTCTTAACAACCTGGATTCCTGAATTTTTAGACTTGGAAGAGGGACTTTCATTTGGAATTGAAAGGACGCATAGAGCACTGAGGAAACCTGCTTCTAACTCAACAAATACTCCAGCTAGATCCATAGTTATAAAACTTCTTTCATTTCTGGACAAGGAACTAATATTAAAATCTGCTTGGAGAAAATCACCCTTAAAGTACAATCAAAGACTGATAAGGTTTGACAATGATTATTCTTCCAGAATACTAGAACAAAGGAAAAAAAGTCTGGCCAATAATAAAACTGTTGAAACAAAACAACATTAAAGCAAAGCTAACCTTTCCAGCCAAGATAAAAATACTTTTGCCAATGAGATGAGAACCTTTAATGACTTAGAAGAAGCTACTATAGTCATCAAAAACAACAACATAGTGTCTATCCCAGAAGAAATGGAATGGATGGCCCTTACTATTAAAAGAATAAAGGAAACAAATCCTTGGACTGATGCTAGAAAGAAGAAGAAACAAAAAACTTATTCCAAGATAGCTGTCCCAAAAAAAAAAAAAAACAACTCTTACAACTACATCTCTCAAAGTATCGGGTCTATATTACCTTATTGAAAGCTGAAAACTGCAAATACCATTTGGGCGACACCAAATGGTTGGAAATGTGACATGTCGCAAGCGTAAATGGAAATCACTGTAGGGAATATTTTCCCTTTACCTCAATGTAGTGCGATCTAGGAGTTGGAATATTTAAGTAGCGGGGGTGTGGGGGGCTGTTGCAGGGGGGCTTGCCCCCCTGCCTGGAGCGTATAGGTAAGTTGTTTTTCTTTTTTTTTATTTTTTTATTATATATTCGATGTTTTAAACATCGCTCATGTGGGTATCGATCATATGAGATTCAATGTTTAAAACTTTCGAACATATAATATAGACACAAAGTATCAACTGATATTGTACATCACCTGTAATCTGTTTTTATTTAAAAAAAGTAGGGTTTCTTAAACAACTGAGAAACAGTAATGATTTGTGGGTTACTATTTACATTATATATAAGCCAAACAAAGCAACATATAATATAAACATAGAAGTTTCTGTTCCCCTATTTGAACTTAATGAATACTTATCTTGTTCATTTTTCATTGTTTTTACTTATAATTTAAGTAATTAATTAACCAATTCAACAAGATACCATTCATCAGAGTTCAAACTCAAATGTAACAAATTAACATCATATATGATAGCAGTAACAGTAGAGTGTTTTGAAAAAAAAATGGTGTCATGGAGACTAATGCCTTCTTCAGTTAAAGTATGATTTAGAAATGTCATGTATATCCTCCTGGGTGAATAACAGTAGCAAACTCTTAGTACAAATGTCATTATTCTATCTAAATATAGTTAATATCAATTATGGCAGGTATTTCAGCTACGAATGCTGTTTGATCAATCCTGATATGGTGTGCGTGGATGCAGCCGTGTCTGGGAGCTAGTACACATGTCATTATTATTCTGTCTAAACATAGTTAATATCAATTATGGCAGGTATCATAGCTTCAAGTGCTGTTTGATTAAGCCTGACATGGTGTGTGTGAATGCAGCTGTTATATGTTGCCATTTTCATCTACGGGAAGCTGTGGGTTGCGGCTTGTGATCGAGGTTTACTGATGCTTGTGTATTAGGAAGAGACATTTAGTGTTTTAGCCTGGATCCAGGGGAAGGGGGTGGATAAAATTGTGATTTGGGATATTTTGGCAGAGAATATTTTGTTTATACACATGCTGAGTGAGAGGTGGGAAGGCTTGAAGAAAGTGTTATGTCTTGTTGGGAGTTTTTTTTTTTTTTTATCTGTTTTCTCTCCATTCTTTTCCTGGCTGCTGCCTCACTGAAAGGGAGGGAATTTAGGCTTGAAGTTGCAGTGAAGTGAAGCTTTGCTTCAGGTGTACTGCCAGCCTCTGATATGCAGTACACAGACACACTAACAGAAACAGACGCTCCCAAGCTGCTATGGTAATGGACACAGAATGACAATAACGCTTAATTGGTCTGAAGAGCCTCCAAGATGATTCTCGGCAATGATATTTATATATATATATATATATATATATATAATAAAATAGCTGTTTTAAATCATATATACATATATTGATGTTCTCCCAACACTTCATTTAGCTCATTAACTTGATTCTTGATAAAAAAGAATAAAAATAATAATAAGCGCAATTTTATATTTGCAGAACCCATTGCAGTGGTCTGGGAGGTGAGCTTGCTTAGACGTGTTGTGCATATTGGGATAGCTGATTCTAGGGGTGCTTGGGGTTGCCGGGAAGTGCTAGAGAGTCATCAGATTTCCTTTGTAGAAATATCTGTGGGAATGGATGGTGTGTTGAGTGGTTCACTGGCAGAATGGCCACTGTATGGAACAGGCTGGCAAAATGGAACAGGACAAATATTGGTTTGGATGTTTTAAGAATAGCCTGAAAACACACCACATGAACTAGTGAATCGTATTCTGGCAAAAGTGGATGGGTATTGTTGCCCGTGCTTGAAGTACTGATATCTGTGTATGTACAGATGGAAATATACTTATAACAAATAAAAAACTAAAAGGGTCTCATAATTTAAAGTCTATGGACGGTATAAACAGCTTGGAAGGAGCTAATAATAAGAATAAGCATTACAGCTTGTGGTCTCTCAAATAACTAATCAACAATCAAAAAAAACACAAACAATAGTTATGTAATGTATGATTTTAGTAAATCTAGACATAAAATATATAACCGTCATATAAGATGAAGCAGTCTGCTAAATTTAGATGTTAAAGACAGGATTTAATAACATGGGCTTGTGTATAATAACACTGCTGTCTTAACTTGTCATAAATGACATGCACTACATTGAACATCAAGGGGAATCATGATGATTTTCTTATATAAGTAAATATGCATAACAAGTCATGTAATCTTTTAAACCTGAATTTTAGTTTTTGTAACCCATCTTGACCATATATAGTACTTAAGTGGTTGCCAAGGTAATTAATGGTGATACATGACATGAAACTGACAAAGTTGTTCAAGAGAAACAATAGAAGTCTGAACTTGAAACATCACAGAATGTAACAATCATATTCTGAACAAATAATATTAAATTGACAATAGACAGTTTAATAACATGGGCTTGTGTATAATAACACTACTGTTTTAACTTATCATAAATGACATACACTATATTGAACATCAAGGGGAAGCATGATGATTTTCTCATATAAGTAAATGTGCATAACAAGTCATACAATTGTTTTAACTTGAATTGTGGTTTTGTAACCCACCTTGACCATGCATACTACTTAAGCTGTTACCAAGGTAATTAATGTTTTGAACATGACATCAAACTGACAAAGTTGTTCAAGGGAAACAATAGAAGCCTAAACTAGGAATGTCACAGAATGTAATAATCACATTCTGAACAAATAGTTTTAAATTGACAATAATCACTCAGTTTAACCTTTGCTGATTATACAAAATAGAATGTTGCCATTTAAATCTAAAAACGTTCAGTATATGGCATAAAATGTAAATTTATGAATATGGAAAGGGAACTTGTAATCATTAATCACAATAAGTGAATTTGTTGTTTTTAACCTATAATTTCACTCATTTTATAATAAGAAATGACAGATATGAAAATCTGTATGTGTAGGAAATGGGGGAAGAGGGATGCACTGATAATTAAAATGCACTAACTT
Source organism: Protopterus annectens (assembly GCF_019279795.1). NCBI lineage: Eukaryota > Metazoa > Chordata > Ceratodontiformes > Protopteridae > Protopterus > Protopterus annectens. The sequence goes on from NC_056743.1 coordinate 1,266,092,598, forward strand.
TCATCAATGTTCACATAAAACAAACTTGATGCTTAAAGTAAGTTAGCAACAAACAAAGTGATTACTTAAATGCTGGCAAACAATGAAATATAACTTCTGATATATCCAGTAAAATACATTGTATTATAAACATTAGGTATAAATATTATTACCATCTATTTATATTAAATAATACGTTTTGAAAGACTTCATCAATAAGGGTGAGTATGTTGAATAACTGTGTGCTATAATCTTTTACTGCAGTTTTATTTATGATACATCTTACTTTACTATGATTGAATTGCTTGTCATCTATCTTTCATGTAAATATTAATTGCTTATACAGTAAGTAGACATTTATATTGTATTAGAATTCTGTCTAATCTACAATAGTACTATATCTTATCTATTCAAAATAATATAAATATTGTTTATTCCTATTACAAATATTCTCCAAATGATAATTCAATTTACGGAGCTCAGATGTTCTGGATTGTCAAGGTATGAGTTATAATCTGATGGACTTAGGTTTATCCATCAGATTAGGAATTATTTTCATTCCATGGCTAGTGTGGATATTAGTTTTGTTAACATTTATTAATTTAAATTTATTTCACAAAAACATTTTTAGTATGCCTAACCAAAACATTACTTTATTGGTAAACACCCAAAGTACAAAACTGATAATTTCCTTTAAAACCCTCAAACATATACTTTAAAGTAATCAGAGGAAAATGTTTAATAGTCACAATAAAATAAAAAATAAATAACCTAAGACGGATTTAACTTTATCTTTAAATACCAGTGGCTTAAACAATCCTAGCAAGAGATCAAATCTACAGAAATATTTAAACTTGAACAAAGAACAAAGTGTCTTCCTTCAAGAAACTCATTTCAAAACAAATGACAATTACAAATGGAATCCTAAGGAATATATGATATTGGCGCAATCCACTTATAAGACAAAGACAAAAGGGGTAACAATTTTATGTTAAACAAATGTGATTAACCCAGAAATCATTTATAAGTATGAAGATAAAGAAGGCCTTATGGCATTAGTAATATTTAAATATAATAACAGACTATGGACCCTAGCCAATCTATACTGGATCCCAGGCATTGGAACAGGAATTGTTTAAAAACACTTGGATTTCATTTCCAATAATTATAAAGGCAACTTAATATTATGAGGAGATTTTAACTTTATATTTGATATTTCTGAAACTACAAATAAAAGGCCGCTGAGTACATCTGCTATATCAAAAGCTTTAAACAAGTGGGTAGAATAATTTCATCTTGTAGATACTTTCAAATTTAAAGAAGATAAATCTTTGTTGTTTTCCCATCAAGATCACAAATTTGGTACCCAAACTAGAATAGATAAAATATTTGCTGCCCATGACTTACACTCTAAAATCATTAATTTCTCAATCACTCCCTGCCCCTTTTAAGACTACAGTTCATTGATACTAAACCTTCAAAATGGGCACAAACCATTAATCTTTAACTCCAGAATTCCAGCATATATAACTAAAATTAAAGAGTTCAAACACTGGTTATTATCTGAATTACAGTTCTTCTGAGATATTAATTACACCACAGAGATAAATAAAATAATGATATGGGACTCATTAAAAACTTACTATATGGTAAAACCCTAACTTGGTATAAAAAAATCAGAGAATGGGATTCTGAATTATTAGAACTACAATCCAAACTTTTGTCAGTAAAAGCTGAAAAAAAATCAAAACCACTTGGAGATGAAAAAGAAAGTAGAAGTATTAAACAATAAATACAATGAAATTCTAATACATAAAACTATTTAGCTTTAGCAAAACTAAAAATGAATACCTTGGCTACTTCTCCCAAATATCTACATAATTTATCCACAAGAATCAAAATATAATCAAAAGCTAATAACATTAAAAGTATTTTCCATAAAAAGAAAGGGAAAAAAGTCTTGGATATAGGTGACATTCTTGATGGCTATACAAATCACTATATGGAACATTTCCAAACAATATATATACATATAGATCAATTAAATCTAGATGAAAAATATTCTAATATAATAAAAAACAGAAAAATTAAAACTAGATCTGCAAGCACCCATATCCCACAAAGAAATTACAGATACAATAAAAGAGGGTAGAAATAATAAAACTCCAGGTATAGATGGCATAATTATTAAAATATATAAACTTTTTCCTTCAAAGATACTATCCCTCTTCCATAAAACTCTATTAGAAATTCAGTCACAAGCTTTAATACCACCCTCTTGGAGATATTCCTTAATGACACCAATTCTAAAGGAAAACAAATCCCCAAACCTCTGTACTTCATATAGACCTATATCATTATTAAATAATGACTAAGATATTTATGACAATATTAACTAACAGAATGAAAATACCACTATCCAAAACAATAAATAATGATGAAACAGGATTTATATCATAGACACATGACAATATTAAAATGATAATTTCTCTTGTAGATTATGTTAATAAAGGAAATAAACACTAATAATTGGTTTAGATATAGAGAAGGCCTTTGATTCCGTAAATTGGGACTATTTATTCAAAATCCTAATGCTATTGGAATTTCCTGTATCCTTTGTTCATTTCCTAAAGAATATATATATATATATATATATATATATATATATATATATATATATATATATATATATATATATATATATATATGTATGCATATATATATATATATATGTATGCATATATATATATGTATGCATATATATATATATATATATATATATATATATATATATACACACACACGCACACAAATAATTTAGCGTATGTCAAGTTAGGTCCTTTTACCTCTGAATCTATACATATAACAAAAGGCACTAAACAAAGATGTCCCATGTCACCAATTCTATTTGCTCTGGCTATTGAAATACTGGCAGATTCAATTTGTAACAATATAAAAATCAAAAGAATAGATATTTATGAACAATACAATTCTAAAATAATGCTATTTGCTGATGACATATTACTAACATTCTCCAATACAAAAGAGACTTTAGAAGAATTAGATATATTAATTAACAAATTCAACATGACTTCAGGACTCCATTTCAATAAATCAAAATCAAAATTTTTATTTTTAAATAAAAAAAGAACTGCAGACTAAGGGGGAAATCACACCATAGGAAAACAAGAATCTACATTAAAATATCTAGGAATTGCGTTATGCAAGGATAATAATGAGTTACTCTAAAAAAACTACAATAATATCATTAATACGATTAATATCTCTGTAGAAAAATGGAACAAAATAATATTAACATTTGAAGACAGACTACAGTTAATAAAAATGTTTTTTCTGCCCAAGATCCTATATATAGCCTTGGCAATACAATTGTTACCAGAAACGAATATACTTAAAGAAATAAATTCATGCCTAATAAAATATTTATGGTTTCCCAAAAGAAACAGAATAGCTTTAATACATCATATCAGACCATGGAAACATAGAGGATTAAACTTTCCTGATATAGAAACATATACAAAAGCATTAATATCTAAAACAATCTCAGATCGGATAAGTCCAAATTACTCTGCAAATTGAAAAGATTTACTAACTGTAATATCAATAAATGAATTTGATTTACAAAAAAAATTCAAATAACAGATAAAAAAATTTGCCATGGCACATATTACATAGTAGTATGCAATATAACATAACTAAACCCACTAAAACTCATATGATTAATTATTACATTGACTCATTTAGGAAAATTATTAATGCAAATATAGATTTAAAAATCTGGTTTGATCTTTTAACACTGTTTATAGTCGCAAAGAACTTTCCACGTAAAATATATAGAGAAATTATTAATTCCTGGGAAGAGAAAGGATTTGTTTGTTGGCTCAAATGTATCAAATAACTAAAAGTTTTAGATATGCAAGTAATAGAAACATACGAAATTCCACAACAGGACTGGGTAACTTTACAGAGTATTCTGTCATATTTGCAAGATTTAAGTAGAATAATTAACAATTCTTCATTTAAAGAAATACCTAAATTTTGGAAATACATATATGAAATCATATATAATGACTTTCACATGGAAAACAGTATTTCAAAATTTTACAAAATATTGATAAACTATAAAACAACACCGAAACCTCATATTGGAAATATATAACAAAAGGACACTCGAAACAGTTAACTAAAGATATTAAAACAAATATCTAATTATCGATAAAATATACATCTTTTATACAATACTGGAAAGTTTTTAATTGGAAATGCTTGCATAGAGCATTCTTAACCCCAGATAAAATCAATAAAATTAGTTCTTCCATAAATGGAATATGTTGGAGATGTGATTAAGTACACAGTGTAGATTGGAACCACAATTTCTTTGATTGTGTTAAAATTAAGCCATTTTGTAATATTATTAATAACCTTCTACAAGCTTTATTTAATGAATCATTTTATTTAACTAAAGCTCTTGTATTATTAAATGTGAATAAAGGTCCTCATTTGAATAGGTCAAATATTTATCTAGTATGGACTATACTTGCAATTTCAAGGAAGTGTATAAGAAGAAGATGGAATACAAACACAATACCATCTTTGGAAGACTTCTACAGCCTACTGAAGTCCACAGCATTATTGGAAATTAAAATTAAACAACTAAGAATGTATCCAAAGCCATTTATCAACAACCCTTGGGGAAAAGTCTTATAATTGATTGACACTATACAATAATTGATCAGACACTCTGATAATGGATTTGACATACTTCTAAAGTAATTGTATACATTAAGATCTGTTATAGTGTTAGGCTAATATAAATAGTGTACATAGTTATTTAAGATGTTATGTAAAAATACTATGGAATTCATTGAAATGTATTTGAAAAATAAAAAAAAAAATTGAGAGAAAAAAATCACAGACTACTTCTTGCAGTCAGACAAAGTGTAATGATAATTAGGGCCAAAATGCTATACATGCTTCAATATTTACAGTCAAAACTGTCTGAATTCTTACATAATGGGCAGATGTGTCATGTTATTCAAGGTAAAAATCTTAACACCTGGCAAACCTACTAATTGCATTTTCACCATGAAAAACAGATCTAAACTATTTACATAACTAGTAGCATAGCTTCGGGAGGGTAAGAAGAGTAAGTTTTCTTACATAACTGTACTATGTTCACTATTAGATTACTGCTGCAGAGACTTAAGCTGTATGGGTAGATTACCAGTACTTAGAAAGGAAAGGAGAAAGTGAGGAAGAAGGAGTTTCAGGACTTGGAAAAATAATTTGTAATACTTTTTAAAGCCACAGAAGAAGGACACACACAGGAACATGCAGTGATGCACAACAAAGTTATTTAGCCCTGCTCCTTCCCAGTCAATTTACTTACTTATTAAAGGTCCATTACAGTTCTGGTGATGCCTCACAAACAGTGGTGATCTGATTTGCATGCTCAAAGCTTTACTGGCTAATTATTTATAGACTTGTGGCTATAACTTCAACCTTTTCCTTTCTGCTAGCTCTGTGGTGTGTGATCCTACTGCCCTACAGTATGAGGTTCAATATGGTGGAAGATGTTAAGGAGCTTAAATCAATTGTGGATACACCCACATCGATGCACTAAGTTGTTATGTAGGGTATTCAACATATTAAATCTATTTCCAGCACTAGAAAGCAAAAGTCGGTGGTGACAGAGGAAACAATCATGCAGAATCAAGCTGAAGTGGGCACACTCAGAAATATAGTGGCAGTGCATTTCCAAAGATATCCAGGATACACCGTCTTTCTCTGCAAAACTAGAAAGGAAAATGGCAGATACAGATGACTGTGCTCAAAGGAATAATCTGCAAGTGTTGGGCTTACCAGAAGGGATCAAAGGTGATGTTAAAGTTACAACCTTAGAGCTGGAAAAATCAGTAGGAGGCTGTGATCCCCCTGCAATGGCCCAGTAATCAAGCATCCTCAATCCTCACCACTAACACCAGTAAGGGTCATGTACATTGGGAGGATGACAAGTACACACACAGTAAAGTACAAATTCCCTTAAGAGTACACAGAGATCAGTCAGTCTGGGGCTGGTTTCTCCCTCTTTTCCAGATACCAATTAAGACTCCCAACTGGCATACCTATAGGGTTAAGATCTCAGCTGAGTGGTCAAGCCAAAACCTCCAGCACCCTCTCTGTTTAACCAGTGCTTCGTGTCCCTGCCCAAGCAGCTGACACACACGCGTGCGCACACACACACACACACACACACACACACACACACACACACACACACACACACTTTGAGATTTGATTTATATACAAACACACAGACACTCCTGGGGAAGGATGGCACAGCTTTACTAGCTATGCCCCCTTCTGCCCAGACTATAAGGTAGTACCAGCTGCCACCAACTACTACTTATCAGCTACTATAATGCCCTTACAAAAGGTGATTAATTCTACTGTGTAATTTACTATTATCCAAATGGTAAGTGTAACCAAGACTTTTAAGGCTATTTAGGAGTGACCTACACAGTGTGACCAAATGCATGTACAAGTACTTATAGAGCTTAAATATCTCTAAACAAACCAACCACAATTAAAAGGTTTAAATATATTTAATAATAAATAATAAAAGGACAAGACTATACTCAATAACTCAACACAGTGACAGAATCAAAGGAAATATTTTAAAACAACATTGCAGGACAGTCTCACATAAATACAGAAAACATCTAAACAAATCTTACTATATTCCTACCTCTCAGAGGGATTACTGTAATTTAGTACTTATTATTAGTAAGGCAGAAGTGCTGATGAAAGGATGTTGTCAGATCCAAAGACAAATACAAAATGCCCAGACTTTCTCTGAGAGATAGTTCTTAAATTAATAACAACACATTACTGTTAGGTCAACTGGATGACATCACTATTCCTCACCTGCCTTCAGTTCCCAGGCTAACAGAAACTTAAAATTTAGCACCTCAGTGTCAAAAATACTTATCTCTCAGACGTTTGCCTAGAACTGGAAGTCGATTTGAAACCTGTAATTATTTCTGTTTCCAGACAATAGAAAGAAACCTCTAGCTGTAGACATCCTGTCTCCTTCAGTGAAACTGAGATAAACACAATCATAAACTATGTGTATGAAGAATGGTTAAATATATGCTTTGTAGTCATACACATTTTCAAGGATTGTTGTATATGGCATATATTCCTTTAAGAATACTACAAGCAATTAAGAAAGGACTAGTATAAATGAAGGTATGCTTTAGTTGTTGGGTACACCTAAAGAAGCCAGTTGGTGAAAGCGCTTGTGAAACTTGTCAATAACATTTTTTTGGAAGAGACCTGGAGCCTTACCTCTACTTCATTTATCTAACGGAATTGATTCATCATTTTTTCTGAGGTACCTGGTTGCTGCTGTGTTTATTTTTTGTGACAATCATAAACTAGTTCACTTATTTTCTTAAAGTTTGCAAGTTAACTCTGTTCTTTTCCATTAGGGTACACTGTGGTGACATTCATGAAGCTCAGTAATGAACACTGTGGTTACATTCATGAAGCTCAGTAATGAACATACAGTTCAGCACACACTTCTGAACCAGTAGTTTAATATACACATAACATATAGTTCTCTTACATTTGTAAGACAAGCATATAAATCATATTAGTATTCACAAATGACATAGAATTATTTACAAAATTCCAGCTAGGTGGGTTGGCAGCCTCACAATTCTCCCCCTCTCACCCTGAAAACTCAAGCTAGTTTTTCAAGTGACCCTTTAGAAATGTTGCTTGAGAGGGATGAGCCTATCTGTGAATACCTTACTCCATTCCCTGTCTTGCGAGCCCATTTGCGTTGGCATTGCAAACCTCACTGCAGTGCTGCACTGTCATATCATATGCTTGCAACCCTAGGCTCCACCTTAGTAACTTGGCATTTTGCTGGTTGGCTCGATGTAGCCATGTTAGGAGATTGTGGTCTGTAACTACAGTGAATTTCCTTCCACACAGATAAGGCTGAAGTTTCTGCAGTGCCCACACTATGGCTAGGCATTCCTTTTCTACAGATGCATAGCATTCCTCTCTGGGTTGGAGCCTACGACTGAGATAAACCATTGGGTGCTCTTCTCCCTCTGAAGAAGCTTGGCTGAGTACAGCTCCACCCCATGGTTTGAAGCATCCACCTGCACAACAAATTATTTGCTGTAATATGGAATGACTAATGCATGGGGTCCTCCCAAAGCTCCTTTAAACTTCTGGAATGCCTGCTCACATGCTGGGGTACACACTACCTTATCTGGCCTGTTTTTCCTTGTCAGGTCTGTGAGAGGAGCAGCTATGGTACTATAACTGGGGATGTACTTTCTGTAGTACCCTGCTGTCCTTAAAAATGCCCTCACCTTCTTTTTGGTAACAGGGGCAGGACATGCCTGAATGGCTTCCAGTTTTGCAGGTTCTGGCCTGATCTTACCACTCCCCACTCTATGTTCCAGGTAGGAGACCACTGCCTTACCCACCTAACATTTTCTGGGCTTAATGGTGAACCTTGCACTCTGTAGTCTGCCCAGCACCTCCCTGACATGTTGAAGGTGCTCTTGACAGGAATGGCTATAGATGGCAATATCATCTAGTTAAGCAAGGGCAAAATCACCTGTTCCTGCTAGAATATGATCTACCAGCATCTGGAAAGTTGCTGGGGCATTTTTCATCCCAAAAGACATCTTTGTGAACTCATACAAGCCAAAAGGAGTCACAAAGGCCGACCTCTTTCTCTAGCACTGGAAGTCAAGGACACCTGCCAGTAACCATTGGTTAGATCAATGGTGGTAAGATACTTAGCCCCACCCAGCTGCTCTAGGGCTTCATCTGTCCTAGACATGGGGTAAGCATCTGACTCTGTGTGACTATTTAATTTCCTGTAGTCCCCACAGAACCTAGTGCTGCTATCCTTCTTTGGTACCAGCACCAATGGAGAGGCCCAAGGACTGCTGGACTCCTGAATCACCCCTAGTTCCAACATTTCCTTATCTCCTCCCTCAGAGTCTGTTTGACACTCTTAGGCACCCTATAAGGGGCCTGATTAATAGGCCTTTGGGGTCCTGTATCCACCTAATGCTGCACCAGGTGGGTGCACCCTGGTTTCCCAGTGAACATGTCCCTAAACTCTTGTAACACTGCTCGGATTTCTCAAACCTGGGTGGGGGAATAGCTGCTGGGACACTGCTACCCCTTCCACTGAGGTGTCAGTCTGAGCCTCACTGAGGAGATCAATCACCAGATCCAGCTCAGACTCCTCCTGCAATCCTGCCATCCACTGCAAATACTCAGCACAAGGGACTCCCTATCATGGTAAGGTTTCATCATGTTAACATGGTACAGTTTGTGTCCCTGCCTCCTGTCTAGCAGTTCTACCATGTAGTTAACATCACTGACCTTCCTTACCACCTTGTAGGGTCCCTCCCAAGCTGCATGCAGCTTGTTGTGTCTGACAGGAATGAGAACCATTACCTGCTGCTCTACAGCATCCTCTCTAGCTCGAGCATTCCTGTCATACAAGACCTTTTTCTGCTGTTGGGCTTCTGTCAAGGTCTCCAGGACCAAGCCCATGAGTCCCCTGAGCCTTGTCCTGAGGTTTAGGATATATGCCACAACAGACTGTTTGTGAGATTCACACTCAACCTCCCAGTCATCCCGAATTAAATCTAGAGGTCCCCTCACCCTATGCCAATACAACTCAAAGGGTGAAAAACCTGTGGACTCCTGGGGAACCTCTCTGTAAGCAAACAACAAATGGGGCAAATATTTGTCTGACTCCCTCTTAAACTGGTCTGCAAATGCCTGTAGTATAGTCTTGAGTGTAGAGTTTAACCTCTCAACAAGACCATTAGTCTGGGGATGGTAGGGGGTGCTCTTTAGGTGCTTCACCTCACAGTCAGCAGGTCTGATATGAAACTGGCACCTCTGTCAGTATTTCTTTTGGGAAACCTACCCTGCTGAACATCCCTAACAAAGCATTTGCCACCTTTTCTGCCTCAATAGAGGACAAAGCTACTGCATCAGGATATCTTGTAGCATAATCTACTACCACTAGGATATACATTTCCCCTGTGGAACTTGGTGTACTCAGAGGCCCCACAATATCCATAGCTACCCTCTGAAATGGCTCCTCAATCACAGGCATCAAAGGAGCTTTCACCTTGTGTCCTGCCTTGCCTACCTTTTGGCATTGCTCACCGGTCCTGCAGTACCCTATTACATCTCTGGAAATTCCAGGCCAATAGATGTTCTGCATAATGCGTCTCTTTGTACATTTTATGCCCATATGACCTGCAAAGGGAATATCATGGGCTATAACTAGAAGTGCCAGATGGTAGGCTCTGAGCACTACCAACTGCTGTATTCTCTCACCCTCCAGCCCTCCACCAGGGGTCTACTCTCTGTACAGTAACCCTTTGCCCTGGTATACAGATTACCCCTTCCCTTAAGAATCAGATGCCTCACTAGCTACCTCCCTCAGGCCTTGTACTGTAGGGTCTGAGAGCTGAGGCTGTCTCAACTCTCCCTTTGTAACTGTTCACAGCTCTCCTTCCACAGAAAGTCTGGTATCCTGTGACAGTGGTGCCTCACTATCAGCCTGAGTACTACTACTCACCTCTGCCTTTGCAGTCACTCTGTCCAAGGGAACATCAGTACACACAAGCAGCTGTGGCTCACCTTCAGTCTCACTGCTACAGGGTAGCTCCCTCTCTGAAGTAACCACCTCATCAGTCCTGGCTGCAAGTGTGTGGTTTGTCTGGGTCTCCCCCAGGCTACCAGACCCACATGCTTGTCTCCAAGCCTGACTGTGTGTAATTTCATGAACACATGATACTGTATTATCAAAATTATTCCCTATCAGGACATCTGCAGGGTGGTAGTTTGGTACCCTTGTTGCCTTGAGACAACCTACTGTTGTCATTTTGTCATTCCCACTTACTGGCTCTCCCACCTTTTGTTCCCTACCTTGCCTCTGTGGACACTTATGTGCTACATGGCCCCACTAGTTGCATTTAAAACATTTAACCCTTGGTCCTGGATGTGTACCTGGACTAGTGGTTTCTCCTGCTACTGGCAGACTCTATTGGGGGAGTCTGGGCTGCCCACCATGAGTTGCCTTAGACCCATGAGCAGCACTGGGTGTGTGTCTCTTTCCTGTGCAGTGATGCCCTGCTTGCTAGGTATAGGTCTCCCTTCTTCCCCCACTCATCTACAGTAGTGCATTGTCTATCAGGTAACCAGATTCCCATATCCTCAGGCAAAGTGTTAAGAGCTTGTTCCCTCACCAAAAGGTCTGCCAGCCCTTTAAAAGTGGTGACCTGACATCCACTCACCTACTTATGAAAATAAGCGCTTAGTTCAGCAACATATTTACACACACTTTCATCTGCCTTACGTGTATGCTCATGAAATGTTTCCTATAAGCTTCAGGTTTTAACTTAAAAAATGCTAGCAAACAATTCTTTACAACATTATAATTTACACAATCAGTGTCAGATTGTTTGGAAAGAACAATTACAGCTTTACCATGGAGTAAGGGGATCAGGAACCGTACCCAGAGCCCTTGGTCAACATTATACTGTGTACATACCCTCTCAAACATATGAATGAAACTATCAAAATGATCCCCCTCTGTAAATTGTGGAAGAAATTTACTGACCTTTGTTGCTTCTGGATTTCGGTTACTCCCTTCTGCATTACCTCCATGACTCTGGCGAAGAGTCAGAATCTTCTTCTCCTCAGCTTCCAGATGTCTCAGTCTCTCTGCTGCTTTTATTTCCAAACGCTTGGCCTCAACCTCAAGTTTCTTTAACTCCAGATGGATTTTTAAGACCTCTGTGGAAAGGTTGAGCTGTCCATTTTCTGAAAGTTGTACATCTCCACGGCCAGTCTGATTGTCCTCCTGATTGCCATTCTGTGATGCAGCTGTAACTAAAGCTACAATCACATCTGCTTTAGTCAGGTTGGCATGCACCAGTCCTTTAGCCTGGAACATCTCAGCCAACGGGCTCCTTGTCAGCTTGCCATACTCCACTACTGACATGCTTGCCTGCTCTCCCTGACTAACTAAGCTAACAAAAAAACAATTGTGATATGAACTCTGAATGTTTACTGCATGGCTGATTTTGAGTACAACACCTTCAGTGACTACTGTACACAGGCTACAGGAATTCAATATCCACACCTCTACAAGCCAATTAATAATGTGATGTGGCTATCCCACCACTGCCACACAATTAATATGCGACTCCCCTGCACTGGCCCAGTAATCAAGGAGCCTCAATCCTCACCACCAACACCAGTGAGGGACGTGCACATTGGGAGGATGACAATTGCACACAGTAAAGTTCAATTTCCCTTAAGAGCACACAGAGATCACAGTCAGTCTGACAGCTCTGTTCCCAAACAGCCATTGGTGAAGAAGGGAGCCATCCTTGCTGCCATCACCACACCTGTTTTTTGGTTTTAAAATTTACCACCAAATTCAACACTAAGTCAAACAATACACATACAGTATTGATCATGGTAGCATTTGTAGTGGTGAATCTTTACAAATATTCTCTAACATATACAATACCAGTCTGCTGATATACATATATATATATATATATATATATATATATATATATATATATATTTATATATGGATATAAAATTTACTTCCAGAGAAGCAAAAACACATTGAGTTTCAGTTTTGTCAAAACCTCTCAAAAGTTCTAAAAGATTCCACAGTCTTTCATGTAAAATTCAGATTTCTGTACTATAGGGTTAAGTAGTAAGTCCAAAAAGATTGATATAGGTTCAGTTTTATAAAAATTAGCCACCACAATGGCCTAAAAGGTGGGTTTTCTCGTTTTTTGTGTAGTTTAGGGATACCAAAAAGATGAGCCATTTTAGGCTCATATAACTTTAAAAATTGATAGATGTCATCATCAATGTCCTCTTGACACAAAAGATCAAACAGATTGGCATCCACATTGCAAAAGTGCCTATTTACTATAGCCCTGGAAATATCTTCATAACAAAGGTCATCAGCTAAAAGGTCCCTAATGCCTTAATTGTATGAATCTGTGACATTATGACAACTGTCCCATTCTTTTCTGCCTTCATAATATGATAGTTTTTTTTCTAGAAGAAAATTGTTTTAAAGCCTGTCTTTCTTTAAAGAAAAGATTGTAAAACTTAGGTTTACAGATTAAGTTTCCTATAATGTCTTTAACACAAATATCACGGGAGGCCTTAAGAGTAAAGTGTAAGAGTAAAGTGTAAGGTGGGATTGTAAGTACTTCTATGAGGGACCTTGTTTTCAGAACAAGAAAAATTATTTAAAAAAATATTTAAAATTTAATTTTCAAATATACAATTTCAAGTCAATAAGCACCTTGGTAGAATCTGCTGTCTTAGTCGGTATAAAGGTGAAACCTTTACACAAAACTGATGCATTATGTTAATTTAGCACAAACTGACTGAAGCTGACAATGTCTTCAGTGCCTGTTAACATTTCTTTCTCCCCTTCCCCGACCCCCTTCCTAAGCTTTTTCCCTTGGTTTTTCACTGAGGAGTCCTTGTAAACGGAGGTGGGGGGTTGAGATGAAAAGGTGAAAGGGGCAGGAGAGAGTACTAGTGGTAATTCATCAAGGAGATTCTGTTTGTTGAAAGAAGGAACTACCAAAATGTGTCCCCCCATGTTAACAGCATGATTGCTGATGTTGTTGGTAAAAACATTACCTCTGGTAATAGTGTTACTCTGTAAATTGTTCACTTGGCTATGAGAGATGTTCCTTTGTTGGTAATATAAGCTGTACTAGAGTAACATGCTGCCGAGTTGCTCAGGAGTTTTTTTTACCTTTCCTGATGATAATAGTGGATACCACCCTAGTAATTTTAGCACTGATGCCATAATAAAGGCCATCAAACTGAGAAAAATTAACATTGTTTGTAACAGCATTGAAGTGAAAATATTTGTTTCCAATATTTTAATTTTAGATTTATATTCTTAACCAACAATCTCATCATGGCAACACCTGTTGTGTTGAATTCTCTAGCACCGAAGCTCTTGAGGGGCAGAGACAGCTCTGACAGTTTTGGAGTTGACTTTAACACCCTGGAGCTGGTGTAAATGCTACGGCTCCGAGAGTCTTTCAGCTCTGAAGTGCTCGGCACCGAATCACTCAGGGGCACCACCAGAGGCGAAGATGCCAGCACCTTCGGATCTGAAGTGTATGACTCTGGGAATTTCAGATCCAATGGCTCCAAAACTAAAGGTTGGATTGGAGAAGGAGCCTATAATAGAGGAGTAGTACTAACCAGGGACTCCAGACATGATGAGGTTGCAGCCGGAAGAATTCCCATTTGAATCTGCATTCTGAGGAATTTCCTCATCATCCTGTCCACATCAGCTTCTGTTAGACCCTTGGATGACCAAAAAGATGAGACTGTTGAAGATGGGGAGAGGAGCCAAGAAGATATAGAATCCAGTAGAAGTTGAGGTGATCGGAACCAAGGAGATTTTTTTCCAGTCTAGGTCTCCGATCCAAAGTGGTCGGATCCCAGAGAATCTCCCTCCTTATCAACTCTTTTGGGGGTTTAAGCTCCAGACCACTTTAAACTCTGAAACAAGTGAAAAAATAACATGGCCGGACTTGCAAAACACCGGTTTTTAATACTTGTTTTAAACGCTCAACAATAAAAATACGTTTTTAGTCCCGTTTAAATGCAGGACTTCTTCAGAAACTAAACAAGTTTAAAATTCAAAGACTGGTTTTTATACATCCTTTTAAAAAACGCGCCAATTTCCTGAAATTACTTTAGTTTTAAAGGCATATACAGCCTAACAATAAGAGACTGAAACAAATCATTTTAAAGAAACAACTTCACAAATCCTTTTTTAGTCTAATATGTGCTGGAATGAATACGCTTTCTTATCTACTTCTCATATATTAATTTGTAAAATATAAAATATATAAAAAAATCTATGTGTATATACAAAATTTTATATATTTATATTATTATATTGAATTACATGAACATACATTTCATATACTGATAAGCTTATAAACAAACATTTATAAAATTCATAAAATTCATATTCGCATATGCTTACTCACACATATATCCATATATATATATATATATATATATATATATATATGTATGTATGCATACACTTGCACACATATGTGTGCAAATATATACACACACACAAACACCCACTATCTACATGACTAGAATAAATAAATAAAAACAAATGTACTTATATATAAAAAAAAATATATACACACATATATATTTAAATACATGATAAAATTATGTGTAGAAAATATTTGCTTTCATGAACCTACTATTTGAAAGAAAAAAAAAAAAAATATATATATATATATATATATATATATATATATATATATATATATACATACATATCTTAAGTTTCTTAAATCTATCTCTCCAAACTTCTCAACCTCAACAAGCACATTACTGAGCATTTATCGTTCAGACCTGGGTTTACAGAAGCATTTAATCTAAGTTGCCACATCAACTCCATTTTTTTTAAGCTCCAGAGGCTGTCAAAGCAGGTTTAGAGAGTAGAAAATCTCTAAGAATTAACTTACATATCTCACAATTAGAATCCAGGTGAATTGGACCTAATCAATAGATGCACTTGGACTGTGCATCTGAAGCCGCAGGCCACACACTTTTTGAACTCTGAAGGTTTTTCAGACATAAAAAGAAGTTATATACTCATAATAATGTTCAATCTGTGTTGACCATTTTTATTCTACCTCAATTAATGGGTTTGGATCCAATCCTCGGATCCAACTTGGCCATTACACTAGCTCGTGGCCTCCAAAAAACTCTCGAGCTCCTTCCCTAGCCATAATGCACCAATCCCTAACATCCCTCAGATCTTGTTTGCTGCTTGACAGGAAAACAATTATACTATACCATATCTGGAGCTCAACACACAGAACAGTCGTGTTCTTGAAGCCTCTCACTCCATCAGAAGTCAGTCATTGAAAAGGTTGGCAGTTGGTGGTTGGGGAGTTCTGGAAGAATGAAAATGGTCAACACAGATGGAATGTTATGGTGAGTACATAACTTCTATATCTGATACTGTCAATTTTCATTCATTCTTCAACTAATGGGACAGAGTCCCCAGCCAATTAAAATCCTGGGAGGACTCTAAGGAAGTATATTCCTGAGCCAAAGGCCGCTATTCCCCTCGAGACCAGATCTACTTTGTAATGAGTGATAAAGGTATGAGGGTTTGACCAAATTGTAGCTGCACATATATTATCCATGGAAACTGCAGATTGAAACACAGATGAAGTTGCCATAGATCTGGTTGAATGAGCTTTTAATGGTTTTGTAAGGATATATTCAACTTGTTACAGACAAAAGAAATGCATCTGTCAACTATCTAGCTAGAGTTACTTTTGTAATCGATTCACCCAATTTAGTATGTGCAAAGGAGATAAATAGCTGATCTGTCTAATTTTTTTTGTTCTCTGTAGGTAGAAACATAACTGTCTATGGACATCCAATAAATGCAGCATATATCCACCTTTATTTTCAAATTTTGGAAAGAATACTGGCAAGTTAATGGATTGGTTGATGTTGGACTCTGACACCACCATAGGAAGAAAGGAAGCATTGGTATGTAACGTGACCCTATCCTTATGAAAAATCAAATATGGAGGCTTAGAAGATAATGCCTGAAAGTTCTGAAATTCTTCTAGCAGAATGTAATTGCAACTAAAAAGCTAGTTTTCCAGGTCAGGAATTTAAGATCACATTCAGCTGCTGGTTCAAAGAGAGAATGAATTAAGGCTTGCAGTACCAAATTTAAATCCCATGGTGGAGTGGGGTCTTTATAAGGGGAGTCTTAAAAGAAGACTGCATAGCTTAGAGGAAGCCAGTGAATAATTTTGAAATCTGACATGAAAGTTATAAATTGCTGCAAGCTGGACTTTTATAGCTGATGAACTAGCACCTCTATTAAAGAAGAGTTGCCAAAAATTCCAGAAGTGATTGAACTGAGGCTGAGAAGGGGTCAATTTGATTTTGCTTTGCCCAACAAAAAATCTTTTCCATTTACTTCTGTAGAGGTTCCTAGTAGAATGTTTATGGGACTATAAAAGTATGGATTAGACAGGACAAGAGAGCATTGGTTGTCTGGCTATTTGAGAAATTGGAGAAACCACGCTGTCAGTTTGATGTTTGAGCTATCTGGGTGAACCACACCTGTTGGGTGGGACAGAAGGTCTGGAGATGGATACATAATCTGAGGTGGATATTGTAGGTGAGGCCAAAGGAAAGGAAATATGTTGATATCAGTGAAGTGCAATGAGCATGCTCTTGCTCTTCAACTGGGCTGCTTTCTACAGGAATTTGGTTATTAGGGGAGTCAAAGGGTAATAATAAAGAAAACCAGGGAGCCAATTGTGGAGTACAGCATCCCTCTGTGATTCCCCCAGTGGGGGATAAGAGCAAAAAAGCTGCTGCACTTGTTGTTTAGGGGAGAGGCAAAAAGATCTCAGCAAGGTTGGCTCCACTGACTGAAAATTATTTCCGTCACTTTGTTGTTGAGAGACCACATGTGAGGTAATAAGATGGACCTGCTCAGCTTGTCTGCTATCATGTTGGACTTCCCTGGAATATGCATTGCTAATAGAAAGAGATTGGAAGATATTGCCCATTGCCACACTCTGAGGGCTTCTCGACACAGGGGATAAGATCTGGTTCCCCCCTTGTTTGTTCATGTACCAAACTATTGACATGTTGTCTGGCTGGCTGGATTGCAATTGTTCCAAGAGGAAGAGAGTATTGGAATGCCTGCAATGTCAAAAGCACCACTTTCATCTCCAGAACACTGATATACAAGTTGGCCTCTTCGGTGGACCAAGTGTCTTGGACTGTTTTCCCCAGGAAATGCCCAATCCCAATCTGAAAACCATCTGTGGTCACTATGGCCTTGGGCGGAAGAAGGACGAGAGCATGGCCTTGTAATACCTGCTGCAATTGCACCCACCAGCAAAGGTATCTTTTGCATACTTGAGTTACTCTTCTCTTCACTGACATGGGTTGAGATAGTATTGACCACCATATTGTTAGCATCCATTGTAGAATTCTCACGTGGAATCTCGCTAAAGGAACTAAAATTATCGCTGCTGACATTGACCCCAGGGCTTGCAGAATCAACTAGGCTGAAATTCTGATAATGAAAATTATTTTCCTGACCTGCATTATCATTTCTACTCTTGACAGTGGAAGTGAAGCTACCATATATACTGTGTTGAACACTGCTTCTATGAATGCTAATGTATGGGTTGGTTGTAAGTAAGACTTGTTGTAATTTATAGTTATTCTGAGATGTGAACAAGTCTGTAGAACCTGATGTCATGCTTCTATCAGTCGATGCCTCATCGAGGCAATAATGAGCCAGTCGTCTAGATATGGAAACACCTGTAATCCTTGCAGTCTCAAGTGACCTGCTACCAGGGCCATGCATTTGGTGAACATCCTGGGGGCTGTGGTGAGGCCTAAGGGAAGTGCTCTGAACTGACAGTGACTGGCTCTCAGTTAGAAGTGTCAGTACCTTCTGAATCATCTGTTCATCTTTATCTGATAGTACACGTCCTGATGGTCTGTCAAGCACAACCAGTCATCCTTGCTCCAAAAGGGCAGAATGGACTGAACATTGACCATCCAGAACTTCATTTGTCGAACCGACTTGTTCAATATAGTGAGATCCAAAACTGGTCTCCGGTCCCCTGTTTTCTTTGGCAGTAAAAAGAACCTTGAGTAAGTTTCAGAGTCTATTTGGTCTGGTGGGAACTCTTGGATGACTCTTTCTTAGCAGTTTTTGGATTTCTACAGCTGTTGCTTTCCTCTGATTGGGTGGAACATCTAACAATTTTTTTAAGAATAGAGGAAGTAGGGAAAAGGGAATTATATAACCTCTGGAAATAATTTTCTGCACCCAACTGTCTTTTGGTGTAGCTATCCAGTCTCTCTGGTGTGGAGATAAGAGACTCTTGACTGCCACCAGGCCTCCTTTCAGGAGCACTGAAAGGGTCCATCAGAAAAAAAAATCTCTAGACCCCTTGTTTTGTGGGCCTCCTCTTCCACAGGGGCATCAGCTTCCATTATAGCTCCCTTCTCTGCCTCTGGGGGAACTATCTCCATGTGTGTCCTGGAAAAGACCCTGGGACTTTCCTGAACCACATTCTTTGATTCCTGGAAAAGATCCTTTGAGGGGGTGAAAAATGCATGCCCACTGCACAGAAAGTCTTTCCGTCTTTCTCATACCTGAAGAGTGTGTCCTTCACTGTGGGGTCAATCAAAGAAGTGGCATGCCATCAAAAGGAGCACTGATAAATGAGGACTTGAAGGGCTCCTCAAAATCACACAGGGCATCCAGGCATACCTCCTGATGGAAATACTTGAACCTATGTCCCTTGAGGCACCTTTTGCAGTGTGCAAGATAAGCCTCATGGATGAATTAGATATAGCTTGTAGGGTAGCTAACTGAGAGACTACTGAGGATTGATCCTCAGCAGTTTCGATTCCAGAAAGAGATTTTGATAGCTCCTTAATCAAATCTCTTTGAAGTCTCATAAAATATGCCAGATATTTCGGTGATCTGACTGCAAAAGTTGCTGAATCATAAACATTCTTCACAAATCTGTCAATCACCCTAGACTCTCTGTTAGAAGGATGGACAGAGAAACTATGTTCCACAAGTTCCTTTTTTGCAGCTGCTGCCATGAACATGGCATCTACTGGCACCCCTTTACCCCATTCCCTTCCTACTGGTGAAGCCAGAATTCAGTCTAGTCTTTTGGGAATTGGCTCAACTATATCAGGTTCCCTCCATACCTGCCTAGAAACCAAATCAATGAGCTCATTGGCAGGTAGACTAACCCAGGAAGTAGATGGGCCAGCTCCAAATGCCTCCAGAAATACTGATTCCTCCTGAGAAGGGTCTTGGGAAGACCAGCCACTCATCTGCTTAAGGATCTCAAGAATGTCTCCAAATGAGATGTCATCAGATGGTGATTTTGTGCCTCCCTCTCCTTCATAAAAGTCAGTATCCTCAGTGACTGACTTTTGAGGAGAGTCCAAGTGCCTCATTTTGCACTTCCTCTTCCTACGGACTTCCTTGGTAGGGTGGCCTGGTGAAGTATCAGAAGAGATTAGGATACTCTGCTGGGTGGTGTGGAAGCTTTGAGCTGGCTGTTCCTATGAGGTAGAATGTTAAGGCTCACAGTGCAAAGTCATTTGAGAAGTAGAAGTTGGATCTGAGGGGCAGGACCCATCTGTCCTGCCGGAGCAGCGAACACTCTCTTCACAACCTCAAAGGTAGATTGCTCCAGATAAAAGAAAATAATGGAGGTGAGAAAGCAAGTTTCTGGCCCATCACCTCCTTCTACTCTGAGAACAACCCACCCGAAGTGGAAGTCGGAGTCGAGGCGCCCAGTGTTGAGGCTCCAATAGCAACAGATGGCTCTGAAAACCTCAGAGTCAACTCCAACCTCCTGGATCCAAATGGGATGCTTCAGCTCTGAGAGTTATCTGACTTCGAGCATGTCGGAGCTGGTGCACTCAGAGTAGTATTTAGATCTGAAAAAAGTGTTTTCTTCAGATCCGAATCAGACAGAAATGAAACGCTTGGATCTGAGGACTCTAAAAAACAGGCTGAATTAGAGAAGGAGCTGTAATGGGTGGACTAGTGGATGATTGGGCTTCCTGTCCCGAAGGGGTAATATGCACCATGAGGAATTTCCTCATCATTCTCCCTACATCTGCTTCAGTCAGACTCTTGGATGAATGAGAAGATGCCAGGGATGGAGACTTGGAGTGCCTTTCCAAAAAAGGGGATGGCAGCCTGGATGAAACTGGATTCAAATAAAGGATTCAAATGAGGGCAGTGTGTGGTCCTGGGTAGAGGCTTCAGATCCATAACAGTATATTCTGAAGTAGATTTTGTCAGCTCCGAAGAAGGGTGGATCTTGACAAGTTTCAGACCTAATTTCTCCACTTTTTCTGGAGTATCTGATGTGGAAGAGACTGAAGACTCTGAAGGTTTAGAGCTTTTCAATGGGTCTTTAACTTTCTGTTTGGGGGATTAAACCCCCCTGATGGCTTCATAAACAGAGGTGGGCTGCAAACACTTTAATATTAATTTATTTCTCCTACCTGCAAGAACATGAGAGTTTAACTTATTACAAATACTGCAATCTATTTTTAAATAATCTGGGCCCAAATAATATACTCAAAGAGAATGGGCATCAGATATATTCAATTTGTGCCCACCCTTCTCACATTTTTAATCCTGAAGGACCTTTTTTGGACATCTTGTCAAAAAGATAAGAAACCAAAAATATACAACAACTTTTTTTTTTTTTAAACTAAGAAAGGACAGACAAGTAAAGTACCACCTATGGTGCTAAAAAAATTATACCAGGTGTAATAGAAAGGAAAAGGTAATATCAACAATGGTACATTTAGAATACACAAAATATATAAGGGTTGGAAAGGAAAACTAGGCCTACCAACAAAAGTAGGTGGAAAATTACTCTAACGAGTGTATGAAAGGAGCTTAGATGTACAGAGACAAAGAAAAAGATATATATTTAACAAATAGATTGTTAGAAAGGGAAAATGTATAGAAAAACTTATCTCCCACTCTATGTCTTGAGAGCTGAAGAAAACCAAGTACAGATACAAAAGCGGCAAATGAGATCTGGGGGATGTTAGGGATTGGTGTATTATGGGTAGGGAAGGAGCTCGAGATTGTTTTGGAGGCCATGAGCTAGTATAATGGCCAAGTCAGATCCGAGGATCAGATCCAAACCTATTAGTTAAGGAATGAATGAAAACTGACAGCATCAGATTTAACATTCAACGGGAAAGAATTAAGAATTAAGAAGTGATTTTTTTTTTTAAATAGCCACTAGGAAAGAAATAAAGAAAAATACCTGCAATGGTAAAAAGAATACTAAGACGTGCCAAGGAAATACAAACAATGATACTTAATACTCAAAGGGAGAGTAAAATATTTTCCTGTATAGATATAAGAGTTATATAAAGTGTTATAAAAAGGGTGGACAAACAAAAAGGGTATAATATATAGAATAACTTTAAATCACAGAAACAGAGTGTGCTTGCTCTAGTGTAAACAGTGACCACATTCGTATACTAAGACAGCAAATGAGATCTGAGGTATGTTACGTGACTAGGGCATTATGGGTAAAGGGAAGAGCTTGAGAATTTCAGAATGTTGCATGAGCTGGAAGAAGCAGCTGAGTCAGATCTGAGGATCAGATCTGAACAAAACAGTTAAGGAATGAATGAAAATGACAACATCAAATCAGTGATTAAAAAAGCAGTATCTCAGACCTATGATTTTCATATTACCTAGATAATTGAAGGCCTTCCTACTTGTCACAGATTACTCACCAGTAAATGCCTTCTAAACTCTCCTTTTCCACAACTATTGCGCAAAGATTCATTGTATATTTTACAAATTATGCTATGCTCTTGTAGCCTGTTCCATTCCAATTAGTTAACTTAAGTCTGCCAAGTACATTTCTTGACTGTATTTTAATTTAGACTTAGAAACACATATAATTGCCAGTGGAAGGAATCATTTGTCCATCTAGTTCATCCACAATGCATCTACACAGTCCCACTGAGTCCTCAACTCTCTATTCATTCCCACCTCTAGCATTTTTACAGTCAAGTTTTTTTTCATTTATTTACAGTAGCTTTATCACACAATCAAATTCCTATGAAGAAATGTCAGAAATCTTTTCACAGATTTTAAAATAAGAGTATATGTAGTTTGCAACAATAAAACACAGAGCTTCACATGAAAAGGGAACACAACAAGAGCTTAACAGTACCCTTTTCTGGTATTTTATGGATAAAGTACTTTATATGTAGATTTGATAATATCCCAACAGTTTCAAGCTTTGTAGCTGGTACCATTATTGCATTCAGCTTTTCCAGTGATGGGTGGCTGTGAAATAACTTTTCTAGTGGAGGGAGGCTGAAAATGCAGGCAGGCTGCAAGGTGGCATTATAAATTTTCTCCAGAACCGAGTGTGAGCATGTACATATATAAGCCCTGTAATTGGCTGGCATCCAATTCAGATCTGGTTCTTTCCTAGTAATTGCAACAGTCTGAGTAGGGGCTAGATCCTGTTATCCTGAAATGGATAAAAGTGGAACATAAAATAAATGGATGGATGGAATTCTGAATAAAAACCAGAATGATGGATATTTGGGAAGTATGATAACTTTTGGGGATAACAGAGCAGCTGAAAAGGGAAAGAGCAACTTAAGGAAATTTGAAAATATCACACCAAAACAGGTTATTTCCCTTGTTGTCTTAGTAGCATGACCCTTTTCTTTTTATAATACTTCAAAAGAAAGTGATGGGTGTTTGGGGGAGGGAGTTGTCCTCTTATTGTACAGTTGACGCTTTCTGCTCCTCCTGCCTTAGTTTGCCATGCATGGTCATATATCCCACATATAGCCTAACACTGAGTTATTCATTAAAATGGTTCCAATTTCGTGTATGATTCTTCTAATGTGCCGTTTACAGTTGTAATAACAGTTACCCTGTAATTATCATTCATGCATTTCAGTTTTTAAGATAGAAACTAGCTTATTTACTTACCTCATGGACTACAAATTCTTCTTGAAGAAGTTGTGGTGGAATGGTGCGCAGTTTCTCTAGAGTGTCTACCAGCTCATTGCACTCTTTCACCTTTTCTGGGGAACCCAGTGCAATTTTAACAAGCAATAGGGCTACCCGGAACAACACTTTTACACCTGCAGAAAAGTACCAAATCACATTAAAGAACAATACGTTTTGATACAAATAATTAAATGAAATTTTATTTCAGTCACTGTACAGCAAAGGTTTGTAACTATTCATTGCAAAGGGTTTTGCCAAAAATATAAGCTAGTACGATACTCATTGCTTAAAAATGGCTACACTGATTACAGATGCACAGTGTTAGACATGCCTCTCAACAACTTGGAAAAAGAGTACATGAGGTTATGGGCAAAGTCTTCATGTCCAGGAGACATTGCCCAGAAGGATGACTCAGTAGATCTGGATAGGAGTTCAACATCTAGAACACAGCAGATGAGGCCAAAGGAAATTTATTTTGATTAATTTCAGAAATATCTATCTAACTTCAAGTCATCAGGGTTTAACCGCCATGAATTCCACAGCATTTGAAAGTCATCGCAACATCTGATGCATAACTGGAAAAAACTTGTTTGTTCTATTTGTATTTTACCAAAAACTTCAAAACAATACATTTTAAACAATAGACATGCATAGTTACAACACCAGTGACTAACTCTCTCCAGAAGACAATATGTACTCAAACTAAGTTGGGGGCCATGCCCACTACACCTCCCAATGTGGGGGGCTGTGCCCCCGCACCCCCCTAACTAGGTATACTAACTCCAGGATTGCACTACAGTGGGGAAAAAGGGCATATACCTTTTACTTGTCTTACAGTACTCTACACAGTGCCATATATATATACTAAGTTCAGTTCAGTGAAATGAGATTCAGTGAAATGAGTTTTTGGTAATTTGTTTTCATCGTTGTGGTCGGGGTGAAATCAAATTCAGTGAAATGAGATTCAACAGAACAAAGCAGACCCATATATACATACTTTATGAATAGCATTAATTTATCAGCACCTATTTTGTACTATCTTCATCATTAAGGGCTTACACATGAACCATAGCAAAATTAGAATTATAAATGTTACACCTATGAGCCCCCCAACCTGGAATCAGACAGGTTAGCCATGCCCATGGTGAGCTGTCAGCTCCTTTGGCATATGAAAAATATACAGCTTTCTATAGTATACCCAGATGAATCTTAATTATCATTCAATGCCTAGAATGATTGTGTAGTATTTGTAAGTCACACATTCTCTCTTTTCAGAATGGAATAAATACGCATCTCATTTACTTGTATTAATTTCAGAACTATCTATATAACTTCAAGTCATCAGGGTTTAACCTCCATGAATTCCACAGCATATGAAAGTCATCTGCATTTATCCTATATGCACTACTAACTTCTCTACTGCTCTCATTGCACTTTTACAAACCCCCTCCAATTTACATGTTCCCACAAGTCTTATGTGACTACTGTTAATCTACATAAAATGTATAAGACACTGTTGGTATCCTTTTATTCCCATGTCCCATGATCATTGATCATTAGATAACTCACACTTGAAGCCTGATATTTTTATATACTGTGTATCATTAAGCAGCCCTTATTACTTGCTTCTGCAGGTAGTCATAGAAATAATTCTGGCAAAAGTCACTAGAAACATGCCAGTTCACTTTCTAAGCTGATGCTTGAATAGTATCAGTTGTGCTGCTGCACTGAAAAATATGTTTGTTCATACTGTGCATACAGTGAAAAGTGTCTGGTAATAGAAACACATCAGCCTGAGCATCAAATTAACTGCATTTCGAATACTAACATAATCTTCAACTGTTGATACACTTTTCTCAAAGTGAAGAAAGTCATTAAATCTGTTTTATTGAACAAATCAGTCCCTAGGTCAGAATTACCATAAGATAAAATTATCACCACTAAACGTGTCTCACACTTCATAAGTAACAACTCCCTGATGCACAGACACAAAAATGTCATTAATGCCACACCTGTAATAAATTCCAGGAACAAGGTACTGCAGCAGTCCAAGGGATAGACCAAACAAGCTTCACCAATAGTAGATTAAATGAATTTATTGAAGCGCTTTTCATCTGCACTGTGTGCAAACGTCTTCAGATAATGCCACACAACCTCTCCTGTAGCTGGATTATTTTTTCTCCCTTAGTCACTAGTCTTAGTCAGTTAGTTAATTAATTCATCCATTAACTAACGTGTCCTAGTTTATTCATGTTTTTGCAAAAAGGTTTGAGGATTACTAATAGCACATGCCCGACTGCATCTAGTCTCCTGTAATTTCAGGAAAAATAACATTTTGTGAAAATCCAAACGTGTATATGTGTAAAGTAATCCAGATAGAGTTACAATGTACAGATTACTATTGGTTTGAAACAACTGGCAATTATTGGTAGTTACCACTCTCTACATGAATGAAGGTTTCCATATGTCTATACACAAAAATTACCAGTACTGATGTTCTTGTAAAACCTATGTTAATAACTTTCTACAAACTATAAAATAAGCAAAACGTTATTATCTGTAGTTTCCTGACACATTAACCTTAAAATAAAATACATCTACTTCAACTTTCTATGCACTACAAAACATCCAATCCCTTGTGATTCAGATTAGCAGTTACTAGTTAGTCAGAAACTGAATCCTGAAACTTCTGATTTTACACAACCTGAATCTTTTTTTATAGGTTCACATATACATTATACATAAATAAATAATTCCCCAGGATTCAATAAACTCTGTTTAGGCTTCACCCAGAGCCTACATGGAGTTTACATGTTTGTGTGATGGTGCGTGGCAGCATGCAATGCATATTAATAATATGCGGTGCACCCAAGTTAGGTTTTGTGGCATGTAAGTAAACATGGCTACAATTCTGTTTAATGCAGAGCACCTACGGTCTGTGGATTTGTACGGAGTGCCAGAATGACCACCAGGGCTTAACAGATAGATGTGAATCTGTTAGTGCAACATATTTCCACAAAGGTCAACATAATGCAGGGATATTT
The DNA here is from genome assembly GCF_019279795.1 of Protopterus annectens. Classification (NCBI taxonomy): domain Eukaryota; kingdom Metazoa; phylum Chordata; order Ceratodontiformes; family Protopteridae; genus Protopterus; species Protopterus annectens. The sequence continues at coordinate 1,266,119,379 of NC_056743.1, forward strand.
AACCAGAAATACGGATATATTTGCCACAGATGTTGCATAGACATGGTATAATGAAACTCAAACATACCTGTCATCCTCTTTGAGCAAGATATGCGGACAAAGGCATAAATAATGGGGGACAAAGGTCCAAAATAGGGATGGATTTTTAATATTGCACTTCCAAACTTAGAAAGTTGATAGAATAAATAGGTTGTACATTATTTCTGAAGAGCATGAAGTTTGAAACTCAAATGTCAGTCATCAGTTTCTGACCAATCCACAATGACATGCCAGAAAACAAAATGTTATGAGGAAAAGATAACAAATATGTGACAAAAAAACTGGACATTCTGCACAAATCAGGACAATGGAGAGGTATGCACTCAAATGTATGTAATAGTGAGTCACATCAGGCCAGAGATCACCCCAGTGATATGGCAGAAAGCCACAAATTTGATAAGGAAAACATCTGGGCATCCTGGGGATATCTGGACAGTGGAGAGGTATTAATGTGAAGTATATGTGAAGTATATGGTCGAAACACAGTACAGGATAGTGCACCTACAGTGCAGAGTATTGTGATATCCCATTTCCGGCATTCTGTATTGAAGTTGTGTTAATGATTTTAACAAGACATGGAGTGCCATGTAAAATGTTCACTCAAGGGAAGTGTGTGTATTGAATAGGGACAGGCAGATGAATTGTAGGAACGAACACAGGGAAAGAGAACAGGTGAAACTCCCTCATGTACAGCAGAGGAGGGCATGTCAATGGAAGATGGTCGAGCAGCAACACCAAGCAAACATCTATATGGTACAGTACAGACTGCATAGTGAAAATGTGTTGTTTGTGACTGTCACAAAAGGTGACATAACAATGGGGAGGATGTCTGTGTGAGAAAAGCATCCTTACATGAACAATGCAGAGGACATCTATCAGGGATCTGATATACAATTGGGGTAGGGTCCATAATGTGAAGCAGTGCAAACTGATACGCCTGAATATGAGTGTACTCTCAGCAGGTCTCAAGCAAGGTGGTCACAGGTAAAGGATTGTGGAAAACATTACAAAAACCAACCACAGTCATGGACAATATCAGAATAATACCACCACTAACACACACACACATATATATATATATATATATATATATATATATATATATATATATATATATGCATATACACACATACACACACATAAATATATATATATATATATATATATATATATATATATATATATATATATATATATATATATATATATATATGTATATGGCACAATCCACACTGTCACAAATGACATACATGCCATTAATGTTGTCAAACACCTATGTATGCAGTGTGTACATAAGCAGAACAGGTAGCACACATGATCAGGTATAACAACTTGGTTGGTGTTCTACACCATCAGACAGCTGTGTATATTTCACAGGAATAATAACTAGGTATGGCCAATAAGCTCTGTGACAGCACACTGTAACTAAGGCAGTACACTTCAGATACACATCACTGGAGGATGTGTAGGGAGGTACATGAAAAAGGGTGCATTGCACACAGTTATTGATGTGATGAAGGCTGGGAACCATGAAGGTATTAAGGCCTCTAACATGCTTGCCCTTCACATACCCAGTACTTGTTTTACATTCAAGGGATTAGTCAGCACTGTGACCACATGCTGGTGGATGTACCACTTGCCATCTACCCAGGACACGGGTCACATACCTATTGGTCTAATTATATGGTGTGATATCCACATTATGCTTGGGTGATGTGTTTGTTTCCTGATTCAGCAAATCACTGCATGTTTGTTGTCAATGCAGGTGTTGTCATGGCTGTAGCAGCAGTTTTTGGTATGTGTTGATACTGTCTGTATTATACTAATATCACAGTTGGAGTCAATGACTGCCCACAATCTGTAGTCCTTCAGGCAGCTGTTTGGACACAGCATGTGTATGTCATCTGTGATGTCCATCACTTATCTAATAGGCAGGAAAGGGCCTAACAGACACCCCTGATGTATCGACCTGATCACTGTACCTGAGTTATAGGTCATGTCACACTGTCATCATAGTGAGATGCCATGTATGCCAAACACTGATCTACCCATATGGTGATATAGCTGTTTATGGTCACATATGACAGTGTTGATTGAATACCTCAGTATGGATTTGTCTTTGAGGACATCTATCAGATGTAATGGACTTGATGTAGCATTAACAGCTCACACAGGTCAGTTGCACACACCAGGAATATTACTAGTGTACATATAGAAAAGGTCCATAATGACATGTTGGTCTACCTCACAGTCAAGGAGTGTAAGGATTTCTGTATACATGCATGTATCAGATGCTGTCCCCACATCTCAGTGATGCATGCTGATGTACATCCTTGTATGGGAACATAGGCCATGTGGAAGGTGTGTTGAATTGTGTATCCAACCATATCAGGAAGGCGTATGTGCTGAGTCATGCCAAACGTGATCTGTGATTTTGTCACAGTCCACTGATTCCATGTGATATGCCTGGATAATGTAAGACAGTGCATACTGCCTATCATGAACTGGCCTAAGGTTTTGGCACAATCTCCACACAGTATCATTGGGAAAACCTCCAAGCTGGGGATTAACCCTTACGTCAGTTGATGGATGACCAACTTTCTCACTGACAGAACACATCATGTGAAAGCTGGTGAATCAACCTATACCAGTAGAGCTGTCACCTTTGACAAACTTCAGAGATTTGTGCTTGGCTCTTCCACTGTTTGAACTCTATTTCTCAACAGTTCAGAATAAGATATATGGCCTTTGGCTTCCAAGTTTTCTGATTCTTGCATATTGTGTGCAATCAAGTCCACCAGTGGTGACAACATAGTACAGGAGAAGCTAACACACACACCGGTGACAAAGGCACAAGATGTACAATTAAATGCAGAAATGTGTGTTTGTAATGTTGCCCATCTGAAAAGTGGAATTCCATGTTAGTCACAGCATTTACAACAGTCCTTATATGCAGAAACCCAGTGATGCAAGCACATGTACATAGGAATCTGAACTTTGACCACCAAGTGTCTACACTGGTATTGAAAGCCTATGATACGCACATCATAAGCCACACTAACATAATAAGATCTTAGGATTGTATTATAGCACTGTAGTCAAACCTCATCATAACACTAATACAGTATAATGCTCTCTTTTCATGCACCTCACCAGACACATGTAGCAGCTGGAGAGACCACAGGGCTTTCTCAGCAAGATGACACAGGGCATACAAACCATGCCCTGGTGTGTGTGGATAGACTATAAGCCATGTCACAGTAATCTTTATTGCATAGGATGAGGTGACTTCTGCCTGGCCTCCAGGACAGTCTATCACCCTGCCCCTGGTAGGAGTACTACATATCCAAAAATGTGATATAGCTGATGATAGCAGCAGTGTATGTTGAGGAGAATAAAACAGTGTCCCACATGCTGGCATAAAATGCTCTCTGTAATGTCAAGCAACAGCTCTCTCTCTCTCTCTCTCTCTCTCACACACACACACACACACACACACACACACACACACACACACACACACACACACATGCACATGTACACACACCCACACACAGCTGACTGCAGTGAGAACAGAACCTCTGCCTAAGTACACAGATTACAGAACCCAGGACTTTACACTAATGCCACAGCTCCAGTCCGACTTGGAGTGTCTCAGACAACAATTTATAGCTGATGACATCAGCAGTGTCTGTTGAGAAGAATATGAGAGTGTTCCACATGCTGGTGTAAAATACTTTCTGTAATGTCAAGCAACAGCTCACACACAGACATCCAGTTGACTGCAGTGAGAGCAGAACCCCTACCAATCTAATTATACAGACTGCACAGTACCGTACTTTACACAAACACCATGGCACAAGTCTGACTTTTACAAGACTGCAGATGAACTTATAGTAGATGACATCAGCCGCCATGTGGGAGACAAGATGTTGGGTAGGCTGCATGAAATGGACGTGTAGGCATCTGTAGGTATAAAAATACTGTCAATCCATGTCATTGGAGCAGTAACTGTGGGATACACATTTCTGCTGTTCTGTCTAGACACACACACACACACACACACACACACACACACACACACACACACACACACACACACACACACAGTTGACTGCAGTGAGAACACAACCCATACCTACCCAATTACACAGACTACAGAGCAAAGTACTTTATGCAAGCACCTCTCCACAAGTCTGACTTTTACAACACTGCAAGTGAACTTATACTGGATGACACCAACAGGCTATGTTGGAGACAGGATGTTGGACTGGCCGCATGAAATGGACATGTATGCATCTGCAAGTATCAAAATTCTGTCAACCCATGCCATTGGATTAGTAACTGTGGGATACACACTTCAGCTCTTCTGCCTGCAGAGACACACACACACACACACACACACACACACACACACACACACACACACACACAGTTGAATGCAGTGAGAACAGAACCCCTACCTATCTAAGCATACAGAGTACAGAACACAGTGTGTTATGCAAGAAACATGGCACAAGTCTGACTTTTACAAAACTGCAGGTGACCATATAGTAAATGACATCAGCAGGTCATGTGGGAGACCAAATGTTGGGAGACCTGCTTAGGCTCATGCTTCATATGTTCATAGGAGGCTACTAGCCCAATGGCCTTATGGTGTTTAGAAGCCTAGCTGTGAAAAAATACAAGTACCCTTACTGAACAGAGTTGGATGGTAATTGTTAGCAGAGTGATTTTGTGAGCAGCCTCAAATGGCCCTGTCCATGTGGGGCATAGGTGCCACCCCAGAGGTGGCTTTACTATCACTCAATCAGTAGTGAAGGTTTTACTTGAATAGGGACATCAAGAAGCAATGATTCACATGCAGTGGGAGCCTATTACAGAGGAGTGTAAGTTGTTGGGGTGATCTATCTATCTCTCCAGCATGCTCTGTTTATGTCACAGGCTAGTTAGAGAACCCTGATACAAGTTATTCTTGTCCCATTTGATTTGCAGATGCCAAGCATTTCCAGTAGGTCAATGTCTGAGACTGCTCTGTAGGCCAGGCAAAGGTCACCTCTCAGCAGCCTGCATGATACTGAGTACACTGACAGGTCTTTCAGTCTTCCCATGTATGTCAGGTTTAGAGGATCTGTAGTCCCCCAGGCACAACCCTATGTTTTCTCCAATTGCTGCAGGTGTCTGGTGAGGTACAGACAGAAGGGAGCATTGTACTCACTTAGTAGTCTGATAAGGTTGGAGTACAGAAGAGGTATGACAACCCTGGTCTTAGATGTGATGTCCATATGTATGATATGCACAATGGAGAATATATGTGTCACCACTATGGACACAGTGATGAAAGTGTAGAGTGCTAACAAAATGTGTTCCAAACGCTCACTACACTGTGTTTGAGGTTAGAGGGGTACTATGTATATCATAATTATCAGGGGTACTTTATTGCCAAAGGAGACAATGAGCCATTATATTTATTTATTATTTATTTTTATTTTATTTATTTTATTTTACATTTCTTGACCGGGCTAGTCTAGCTGGATATATGTCCATTTTCAGTAGAGGCCCGGGGAGAAAAGCTCCAAGCATTAGCAGTGACAGAGATTACATTAATATAGTAATAGTCAAATGAATTACAGCACATTGTTACATTGAGGTTCAGATAAACTTGTACAGAGTCCTTTAGTAGGTTAAAGCTAAGATCAAATACAGAGAGCAATCATCTGAGAGATAGCAATCAAAAGAACAAAATTTTGAATTGTAAACCATTTTTATCAATTTTTTATTTTTTTAAGTAGTAAGAAGGTAATCAATATTACAGGTATGTGACATAGAACAGTGGAGTAGAGATGTGTAGAGAAAGCAAGAAGGGGAAAGAGATATCGGTCAGGGTTAGAGCAGGGACAAAGCCAGTGAGTTTTAAGATATTCTTTAAGATGATTTTTAAAAAGATGAGTGGAAGCAAGAGATGAAAGTTCATTAGGAAGCTGGTTCCAGCTTTTTCCAACTGTGTTGGAGAAAAGTGAGTCTCCAGCTTTGTTGTTAGATTTAGTAGTGGAAACTAGACTCTTGTTAGCTGAGCATAGTGTTGCCAGATTTTTGTAGGGGGTAATCAGATTAGTAAGGATTGGGGTATTATTTGGGTGATAAAGGATCTTTTGGGTGATACCAAGTTGTTGACACAGTAGTAGGTTCTGCAGTTCTAACCATCCCAGTTGTTTGAGGTTGTGGCAGTGGTGAGTTCTAAAGGGGGTGCCAGTGGCAAATCTGGCTATATTTTTGCAACTGGTGGAAAGTTTGGTAAGGTTGTTTCTAGATAGATTGGTATATATTGTAGAAGCATATAGCAGGGTAGAGATCATTTGTGTCTGGGCAATAGTGATTCTGGCAGAAGGGGTAAGGAAGGGATTGATTCTGTAAAGGTTGCCTAGTTTTTGTTGATAGACTTTATTGTAGAATTTATATGGTCATCATAGCTACGGTTGTTATCAATTGTTACTCCTAGTAGACTGGTTGTAGTGTCAGGGGATATGTTAGTTCCATTGTTGGAGGTTACTATGAAGTGTAGTTGAGGTGACTTATGAGTAGGAGCAAAGAGTAATAATTTTGTTTTTTGGGGGTTCAGAAGGAGGCAGTGTTGCATGAACCAATTTTCAACACTAAAATCTGAAGAAGCATCCAGAGTAGACGTGAAAGCGCTAACAACCCATGGAATAAAGTTTTTTTGATGTTCAAGTATAAAAATTTTTTCTTGATTTTTTGCTTTTTTGGTTGATGGTTGGCTTAGATAGTCGTGGAGTACCTGCACCTTGATATTGACATTTGACAATTTTCAACACTGTTAACACTGTTTGGGTGAGGGACTGGAGAGAGGTTATGGACTTGGCTGAACAAATTAAATTTGAGTCATCTGCATATTGTATGCAGGTGGCTTGAGGAATTTTGGTATGTAGATCATTAATAAACAATGAAAAGAGAAGAGGTCCTAAAATAGAGCCTTGTGGTACTCCAATGTTCACAGGGAGGGAAGTAGAAAGATTATTATCCCAAAGTACTGCTTGCTATCTGTTTTCAAGATAGGATTTAAACCATTGTAGTGCTTGTGTGTCCAGTGATTGGGCTTTTAGTATGTCAATAAGCATGTTATGGTTCACCATATCAAAAGCTTTTGAAAGGTCAATAAATAGTGCAGAGGAGAAAGTATTACTGTTACAATTTTTGTTTATGGAGTCAGAAAAGGATAGCAGGGCAGTTGTTGTGCTATGGAATGGCCTAAAACCATGCTGGCAGTTGGCAAGTAAATTGTTATGGAGGAGGTGGTGAAGTAGTTGTCTGTGTATGCATTTTTCCATTATTTTAGGTATTGGAGAGAGTAAGGCGATAGGCCGAAAGTTGGAGAGCTCGGTAATTGACCCACCTTTGTGTAGAGGGATGATATGGGATATTTTCCATATGGAAGGGATTTTGCTTTCTAAAATTGTTCTATTTATAAGGATGGAGATGGGGTAGGCAATGGCTTTAGCTGCAATTTGCAGGTATTCTGCTGGAAGACAGTCAGCAGAAGGGGTGCATGGTTTAAGTTTTTGAAGGAGGTTGCAAATGAGGGATGTGGGTACAGGTTGTATATGGAAGGTTGGAGTTGAAGTATTATTGTTATTTAATAGTGGAGTGGTAATAGGTGGTAAAGTATTAACTAGGGTTAGAATGGCTTCAGTAAAATAGTTATTAAAGGCATCAGGAATCTGGTTAGAGTTATTATGGTTGAATCCTGAAGGGGCAGGAGTTATAGAGTGCCCTGTTTGAAGAAGTTTGTTAATGCCTGACCAGAATTTTTGTAGTTTTTGTTGGTGGGTTTGTTGGAGGTGAAGGTAATAGTCTTTTTCGTCTCTGAGAATGTTATTCTTGGTGGCATTTTTTAACTGTTTAAAGTAAAGTTGATCTGATGGACTTTTGGAGGCTCTCCATTTGGCCCAAATTTTATTTCTGAGGAGGATCTTTTGCCTAGTATGTTTTGTAAGCCAGGGGGCAATTTTGGTTCTTATTCGGGAAGAGCGATAGGGGGTGTGGTAATCTAGGATTTGAAGGAATCTATTATTAAAGTAGGTCACTGCTTCATTAAGTTGAAGATGAAACATAGGTGACCAGTCACATGCTTTCAGTTAGTTTTGGAAGCTCTCTGGATTAAAGAATTTTTTGGAGTGGGATGATTTAAAATTATTATTATTAGGGCTGTGATTTTTTTGTTTAATGATATAGGTTAGCATATGGTCACTGATATCGTCGGGAAGGGTTCCTGGTTTATAAGTATCAAGATGGCTGTTGAGAAGGATCCAGTCTAGGGTGATTTCCTCATTGCTTGGTTTTTGGATTCTAGTAGGAGTGGTTATTATCTGTGAGAAACCGTGAAGATTTATATAATTGGTAGGATTAGGGGAACTACAAGTTGCCCAGTCTATATTAAAGTCTCCTAACACAATGGTTTTGTGAGTTAGGTGGGTAGAGAGGTAACTAAGTATGTTTTCAAGTATATTAATATTATTTCCAGGGGGAGATATGTGCAAATGAGATAGATAGATTTGGAGTTGTTGATTTGTAGCTTGGCAGCAAGGGTTTCAGCATTGGTATCTGAGGGTAGGAGCACATTGAAGGGTGAAACTTGGAGTTCAGATTTATACAAATTGGCTACACCTCCACCCTTTTTGATTTTGCGGTCATATATTAGGATATTATATCCAGAAGGGGTAATCTCCTGGTCCAGAGTTGAGGGTTTTAGCCATGTTTCTGTAATACAGAGAATGTCAAATGAGTGCACCTCTAAGAGTGCATGTAGGTGCGTAAGTTTATTGTTAATGCTGCAGATGTTAAGGTGAGCTATCAGGAGGGAGTTAGATGGTCTGTTAGGGGTAGTGATAGTAGGATATGTTAGGTTGTGTGGGTTATTGGGAGTATTAGTATTGGGGCCAGGGTTTGGATGAATATCACCATCTAATAGGGGGTGTTGTAGAGGATATTGTACAAACTTAAGGATTTTGTAGTAACTGATTAGGATTTTTTGCCAAGGAAGTAAGTAACATGGTTAGATCTATGGTACTTTGGAAGTATATAGAGATGGTGGTTATGTTACTATGTTTGAGGGAGTTTATGTGAGAAACAGGTAGAGTTTGTTGGTAGGGGTGGTGCTGCTCAGGAAGAGAAGAATGTTCAAAGAAGGTTAGTGTGTATGGAATTGTAAGAGAAGCAAGAGTTGTAGTTAAGAGTAGTAGGTTTGTGAATATAGATTTGTATGTTGGGTCCATTAGGATGTATAGAAAAGGAGTTGGAGTATGTTGAGGGAAGGAGTGAGGTGTGTAAGAATAAAGATGGGAGAAGGAGAAAGTCTTGTATGAGATGAAGTAGCTTGAAAAAAGGAGTTAGAGTATGTTGAAGGAGTGAGTGAGGTGTGTAAGAATAAAGGTGGGAGAAGGAGAAAGTGTTGTGTGAGGTGAAGTAGCTTGGTGGAAGAAGTGAACCATAAAACTAAATAAAAGATGGTTGTAAAAGTGAAGCTATAAAACATAGCAATACAGGGTAAGGTGTGGAAAGGTTAGGGAGTGGACTTAAAAGGTAAAATAGCTTAATTAAGAAATTGTTGAGGTGGGGGTGTGATTGTTAAGTAGAAGTAGTATGTGGTAGGGTGATAATGGGAGGGGGTGTGGCAAAAGAGGTATATAGCTAAGACCACTGGGGCTGGGTGGGGATTGGGGGTAGGGTAGGGGAGCAGAGTGAGCCCGCAGGGCGAACGGAGCGGGCTAGGGCATCTATATGAAAGATTTTCCAGAGACAATCAGAGAGGAGGAGATTCCAGAGGCAGAGAGAGTGGTCACAGGTCCATTCAAGGGTGGGAAGAGGAGGAGAAAAGTGTATCAGTGAAGGAGAGAAGATGTCTGAGGTAAGGAGACTACAGTAGAGGTGCTTAGTTTCAGAGTTAAGCAAGCAGAATGTTTCACAACAGAAAGGGACTATACAGGGCAGAGAAGGTGTAAAAAGAAAGAGTGACTAAATCTGGTTCTTAGAACAGGGCAGATTTATGTTAAGGTAGTGTAGTCATACATAGGGGTGTAGAAAGAAGCAGGATATGCCACCACCTAGTGGCCAGACTCAGTAATTGCAAAGGTAGGCCACGGACACAGGGGAAAATGGAGAATATACCAGAAAGGTAGGGAGGGAGGATTAAGACTAGGGTAGACTGCTAGCTTTTGCTCACTGGGTTGCTGTACTAATGGACAATAGTAATTTATAGTTAGTAGTAACAAGGTACGTACATTCAATAAAAATTCCTGGGGAGGCAAGGAAGTTATAGAAGAACAGCAGGAGTTCTTATGCTCTGTCTGTTCAAGGGCGGGAAGCCAGGGATTCCAAGCAGAGACCGAGAGGCACCTGGGGTCAAGGTGATTCAGCTGGGATACACTGTAAGGAAAAGGAAATACAAAGAGCAGATTTAAACCTAGAAATAACACTACAGCAGAAGAAGGAAAGGAGGGGGAGAAAAAAGGAAAACATACATCAAGTAGAAGTGAGCTATCCCAAGGGGAAGGTAGGTAGAAAGGAGAGAGCAGGAAGGGAAGTATCAATACAATCAATTTAGCCAAGGAAATGCAGCACACTTCTAGACATTGTACTGTGGTTCAAGCAATACAGTTATTGGTTATAGCAAGTTAGTAACATTCACTAGACAACACTTGGGTACAGTATAATTTAGCACAGCATAGACAAGTATATAAATTAAATATATATGACAAAAAACATTCCACTACAAAACACAGCACAGAATTGTAAGTGAATTAAATATATAGGACAAAAAAATCACTCCACTAAAACAAGGTGCAGTAAGCCTAGGGCATCAGGAGCTAGTGTACAACATTTATGTAGTAGTCATCTATAGGTTGCACTGAATAAAATGGATAAATAATATGTAGACCGTAATAGCGGCCAGAAAAATCACTCTATTTTTCTCTATTTGAGCCTATGGCGTCAGTGGCAACATACATACATTTTAAAGAGCAGTCAAGTATTTTTCATAATAAAAACAGAAAAACAGATAAGTGAGCATTTGCAACATACAGGAGAACTGCTCAGTGGTACTTGCGGCTCACCAACAATGTCTAGGTGCGTAATGTCTACACTCAAACACTTTCGCATTGCTGGATAAAGTAATTAAAGTTTAAAACTGTTGCAGAAGCCTAATCAGCAGCTTAGCAACTAAGGCAAGGCATATCAGCTGAAAGGCTTTATATTACAGTCACCAATGTTATGTCTGCAGCTTAGCGGCCAAAGAAGGTTCAGTCTGTGAGTCTGACATTAATCATTTGTGTGTGGCAGCCCCTACGATAATATGTTACCATAATTGGGGGACTATATATTAGTGCATCCAATTAACAGTCATCTGCAAACATGGTAAACCACAGGCCATTGCCTATGCTTCAGGGAAGTAGATTTTAAACAGTTGAGGGCTCAATATAGATCATTATGGTACTCTAATGGTAATTGTCTACTGGTGCAAGTACAGTCCCCAACCTTGAAACTATGTGTTATGTCAGTGAGGCAGTTGTCTATCCCTGTACTATTGCATGGCTTAATTCCCACATGGGAGCTTTTCACTATGACACATGAATGGGGGATAATGTCAAAGGCCTTGGATAAGTCAACATAGGCGGTATGTCCTGTTATCCCTCATCTAGGTCTGTGAGGGCAGTATCCAAAAAGTCCACAAGGTTCAGTAAGCAAGCTCTACCCTTGACAAAAACAAAATGGGTAGGGTCAAGTGTGTTGAAAGTCACCTATGTCCCTGTCAATACGGTCCATGCTGATTCTTTCCATAGCCTTGGAGGTAAGTCTTTTTAGGCAAATGGGTCAATAGTTGTAGTTCTGCATGTTACCAGATTGATGTGGATTGCATAGCACACAGTTAATATTACATTTTGTACTGTGGTTGATATATGTGTGGAAAAAGTACTGAAATACCAGGTTTGCAGTGCTTGGGGGGGGGGTGGCAACAGATGGATGTATTGTAAATGTGTGACATATTGTTACATAGGGCCCTCAGTTTGTAATATTTACACATATAATTTCATATCATACAGAGAGAATGGAGAGTAAACAACAGTAATACGGCATAATAAGTACATTTCCATAACATGTTAAGCATCAAGTTTGCACAATGGTTAACAAAGTGCACACACATGCGTGATACACATGTTTGTGCATAGCTAAGCAGCGTGCAAATGTGAGCCATATTGCTAGAGTCTAACAGTTAGTGTTGAGTCTATGAAATACACCTGTTGCTTGACTGACTCTGTGACAGCATGCGTTAATGCATTGATACATTCCTTGTTGGAGCTAGATGGTACTGGGTTGGAATACAGGTGCAGCTAATACTTTTTAATACATTGCTGCTGTAGCTAATATTTTTAAATACATGTAAATACATTGCCTCAATTCCCTGTTGCTGCACATTGATGCACATTGTGCACCTTCATGTAAAAATGGCTAAAAGAGGTGAAATGGGTAAATAGGACAGTGGTGAAATCGGGAGCAAGCAGGAAGAAGAACAAAGGGAAAGCAGGGCAGAAATGTGCAGGAGGGAGATACACATAATTGCATTTGCAATTTTAAGGTTATTCAATGTAGAGGCAGTTTTGTATGTGTGTTAGGCAAATGTGAAGGCCATGCCAGTCCAAAGAGAAATAGGAATATAGTACACAGTATACCCACAGTCATACATCTGATAATACATGTGATAATACATAAATATATATAGAAATAGCTGACACAATACTAGTGTCTCAGCCCTCATACATATAATTCATATCAGCTCCATTATGCCAAGTGTTTAATTTAGAGTGACTATAATGGAAAGTGGAACAACAGTAAAAGTGTATGGAATATGCTGCATTTGAACCCAGGACCATGTGTATGGCAGTCCTACACTTGCATCTGTTGCCACAAGAGGGTTGAGAAAACAATTGTCTATGTTGCAGTTCATTGCCATAAACTGCAATATTACAACAGTAAAACAAAGGTTGCACACCATGTACTAGAACCCAGGACCATCTGTACTCCAGCCCTATACTTACACCTGCTACCACAGTACAAGTTACATGCCATTCCCTATTTTACTAATCATTCTTAAGGTTTCACGATTATCTGCAGCACAACATTGCTTAGCAGGTTTGTGAGATGGCCAGTAGTATTAATTGAATGTATCCTGTTTCTATTTTTGGCTATCTGGGTCCTGGCTGCTACCTGGGTGGGCCAGTTGTACAGATTGCACACTGCTGTGCATTGTGCAAACCAGATAAGCATAGCCAAACCTGAAATTCATTTTTCTGCATCTCCCGTGTTTGCGCTAAGTGGTGCATTGCATAAACACTAGCCAATAAAAAAAAAGGAAAAAAAGAAACAAAATGGAGGGTAGTTGAAATAAGAAAAAGCAATGCATGTCATACATACTAGAAAATATTAGTACACATGAGATATTTCCACATAGGTCTGGATTTGAACTCTCACTCCAATGTACCTGCAGAACACATGGAGGTGCAGAACACATGGAGGTGCCTTATCCCTCTTTGCCAAACAAACAGCTTTGCGGCAAAGACCTTAGGTCAATATGCATACAACCAACTGCAACAGCAGCTACACTGATATCAAACCATGCAAATGTTATTTGTACATGTATTCGTTTTGGATGTAGTGCATCTAGTGATCACACAATCTGTCATGATTATTGCTTGCAAATATACAGCTCTGCCTTACATGTATGTGTTTGTTGCCCATTCTTTATTTATCTGAGCAGTAATCTGAGACATGCAGTGTGTAAGCCATTCTTTACAATTGGCCTTAAAATGTGTGAGGATATTAAGTGGATATAATATCATATGCAGTTGCCAACAAATGAAGTGCAGGTTGAATGTTAAGGAACACAACCTGTGACTTGTGTGCTGCTTACTTACATTTTCAACCTTACTTCTAACAATTTGTAGATCTAACCTGAAACACCCAGTGGAAGTAAGGCAGTCTGCAGTGCTGTTGTGTTTTCCTTTTCAAAACCAGTAATCATTCACAGTTGCAATCCATTAAAACCAAGCACTTAGGGAGTTCCTGCACTATGTTTACATCTCCTACACAGGTCCAATTTTTTGGGATTCAGCAATTCTAATGAGTTCACACTTCATTTGAATCTTCACTGTGCTGACAGCCCTGAATCTACACCATATAAAAAGGCAACCATGTAGCTAGACAAACCGATGATGAGGAGACATGTTTATGTTGGGAAGACTGCACATAGCAGTATTTTTTTCAGGATATATCTGTACAGAGGAGTACTAAATTTCATAAAGTATGCTTCCACTTGGTCAGCTACATACTGCATATGCTGGAATATATTTAAGAAAAATAAGAAGTAAAGGCTTTTACACTTTTTTTACACTTTTATCTGTATGCATTAGTTAGAAGTGTACTGATGGCATGGACATGTTTGTCAAACCATTTCACAGGTATAAATAATTGCCAATAAATGAAAATGGAATGCTGTGTGATAATTGCAAATGTTTCATGGACATTTTCTTTGATAGCACTTTTAGCATTTCAAATATGGTTTGTTAGTAAAATATGTAATTTTCCTGTTCTTTTGTGGGGGGGGGGCAAAGGTGAGTTACTGTTATGACTCAAACAAAGATAGACTGTTCTTTTGTGGGGGGAGCAAAGGTGAGTTACTGTTATGGCACAAACAAGAATATGCTGGTCTTGCTACTCTCCGTGTTTTGCATCTTGCCTGTTCACATTTCACATCTGTAGACTGTTGTATGTTTCTACACGGGGTAATACTGAGTGGTTGCCTTTTCTGTTTTATCTGGAATCAGTTATTCAGTACTTATGTAATATGTATGTGTATTATCATTCTGTTGCCTTTTAGGACACCTAGGAGTATGCCACCCAGGTGTGTCAGTCCTTTGAGACTCCCCCTTTCACTGATGCCGAGAACCACGTCATAGTGGATGCCTTTAGGCAACATGGTGCTTTTCTGCTGGAAAAGGGATGGGGAGATATGGCAAGTAGGATGCAAATATGGCAACAGATAGTTGCTGATCTGAATGCTGTGAGTAGCCATGGCAGGACATATGATCAGATGCACCACAGGGTCATTGACATGATCACATCTGCATGGAGGAGAGAAGCCTCAGTGGGCTATGACCATATGGGTACTAAGGAAGGTCTGCTAGGGAACCACCACTAACACCCAATGAACAGTTAGTGGCCAATACCAGGGATCCAGACAGCTCACAGGAGAGTGTAGTACAGCATGTCCTGGATGTGGGAGCAGCAGTGTCAGAGAGAGAGCAAGTGTGTCCCAGGAGGAGCTTCCAGGTAGGATTTGGTATCTCAACAGTTGAGTACTGTTGTATAGTAAAAGAACTGAAATCAATACGTTACTTCTGTGTCACATATATTTTTTGGGGGGATTAAAGATTGCTACAGTTTGAGTTTACAGACACATTCTTGTTGAAAGTATACGTAATGGACATATAAAGGGGTAAAAGTATTACCACCTGTGTTACTTTTAATTGTGATGATGTTGCCCTTACCTCTTGCTTAACTTCTTCCAGAGCCATCTGGATTGCATTGAAGACTCTCATCTGCTGATAATGTCCATGCAGACTCCTTTCCATGGCTGTATTCGAAAATTTTTGAAAATCGCAGTAAAAAACAGCAAGGAGTCTACACAGATACTTTCTAGCTTGTTGAATAGCTCCACCATGTTGGATTGATTGATTAGCATGCAGTTGAACTACTTATGCTGTAATTGGCATACCACAGTGTTTATCTTATTTGTGCAGTGGTGTGCACCTCTACATGGCACTTACTGAATCTAAAATTGCCTGCAGCCATGTGCAATGACAGTCTAGCCTTTATTGAAGCTCCCTGATTATTTAAAAATAAACAAAAAAGAAACAAAGCAGAAATATCCAACATAGCCCGCCAACCTGATAACCCCAATGTTTATGTGCAATCCTTTAACACCAAATTCTGTGCACATGTGAATAACTGAACAGACATATCTGTCCCCCTTCCAAAGCAAATATAATACCAAAATTAATAATATACCCCCATGGTGGAATTCAAATACAAGTAGATTTTACAACAAAAGAAAAAAAAACTCTTTGCACACATCAAGTGTAACTGTCAATATGTCAGACACTCTCTTCCTAAACTTAACAGGGGACTACTGTCCCTGATCAAATTAACCAAAGCTGGGTATGAGGTAAAAATAGCTACCCAGGCAAAAGATAATCACAAACCATTCTTTAAGAATGTCAGAAACTTTGGAAACAATGTCCAGTACTGCTCAGGGTTAACAGTACATGGTACCATGTACTGAGTCCCTGAGAAGATAAACAGTCCACTAGCAAATTAATTGAGCTCTAACTTCACTTGCCTCTTTCCTCCAACATTCCCAGATCACATACCTGCTCCTACACCTCCTAAAATCTCCCAAAAACAAGTCCTCAAAGCACTATCCAAGGCCAAGTACACTGCTTCTACTGGCCAGATAACATACCAGGCTGTATATAGACCAGCTTGAAAAAGAAACCGTCAAACCCTCTACATGGGCTGTTCAATATCAGTCTTCAAACAGGCTTTGTGTTAGATGAATGGAGGTAATTACAGACTCATAGGTCTAACCAGCATCATCTGTAAGGTTATATAGAGGATTATTACGGAATTAATAAAGGACATAAGTAACTATCAAATGCTTGACCCAAGCCAGTTCAGCTTTGCAAAGGGTAGATCTTGCCTACTTAATCTGGTCAACTTCTCTTAGAAGATTAGTGAAGCAATGGATGCAGGGAAATAAGTACACACCATATATCCAGACCCTATAGAGGCATTCTACACCACCCAACACTTGGGTATTGTCAATAAACACTGCCAGCTAAATGTTAACCCCTGTGTAACTTGTTGGCTAGCAAACTGGCTCACAAATAGAACCCAAGAAATCAGGGTAGGTGGATCTCCCTCTTCCAAACGACTTGTCACTAGTGGTGTACCCCAGGGCTCAGTCCTTGGACCACTCCTCTTTGACATTTACTTCTCAGAGTTCAATGCTAATGTAAAGGGTTTGTGGCTGACGAAATTTGCAGACACATGTAAACTGAGTGCCACTGTAAGCTCCTAATGGGACAAAAAGATCCTCCAAAAATCCTTTCTCAAACAAATAGCTGGTGTCATAACCATGGACTAAGAAATGCCAAAATATATATATTATAGCATTATATGGCAAGTATTACATCCTCTATAGCTATCACATTGACAACACACCCTTGAAAATTGATTTGATACTTACAGACCTTGGAATCTATGTTGACAACAAATTGTCCTTTGATCACTATGTATCCACTATTTTAAGAAAGTCTATTTTCATTGCACAGATTATTAATAAAGATAGAGTATACATCCAGGGATGTGATCATTCAAATTATTAGACTGATCATTGAATACAATACCAGTTTGGTATGTTCCTGTACAAACACATAATGAAACTTGAATGACCACAAAGATTCCTCACTAAGAAAATCAAGGGCATAATAATAAAAACTACAATGACCAACTCAAAGTAATGTCCTCCTTCTCAGTATCATATAGTTTACTGAGGGGTGATCTCTGCTTTAACAGATCCTATCCTCTCTGATGTACTGTTTATCTGCAGGTCCAATATTAGAATAAATACCTACTCAAGAGATCCTAATCTCTTCTACAACATAAATAGAAAATGGTAGAGGGCAGATATAAAAGAGAATCATCTTCTGCTTCACATAAAGCAAAATATATTTCTTACTCCAGTCAAACGTAATCTGGATTAATGGATGGAAAACCACAAATTCACTTCTGGTTTAGCACCCCTGTCCCATATGGGTGGAGTAACATATACATGTTCTACCTGGCTCTGTGTTATTTATACTAAAATTAGATTAAGAGCTTCAAGGGGTATGCAGTGCTAGGCTCTAAAGATCATCATGGATTAAGAGCCTAGCAATTACCTATGAACCTATAAAACAATTTGAAAGGGCAAAATAGTAATGAGATGTAAGGGGAAGGAAAGGAAAAAAAAAGAAAGGATTTTACAAAAGTGTAAGTTAAGTTATCACCAATGAAAAATTGTATGTTCAAAATATAACTTCCACTAATTATATAAAAGAAAATTTCAAAAAAGAAAAATATTTATAGTTTTCCACATTCAATTTTTTGTGGGTATTAAACATGGGCAAATTGTTAACTTCTCATAAAGCAGAAATAATAATTTGTATAAGTAAAACTGCAGGAGTGAAATCACAATGGACTTTAAAAATCTGTGCATATGATCACCAACAATGAAATATAGCTGCAGGTTCAAATTCCCAATGCCAACATTTAGCATCACTTAAAGTACACATTAAACACAATCTGCTGGGTGTGCAATGAATGCCATATAAAGCTTTATATTGAGTAGAGCTATTTCTAACAGATCTGTGAATAGAATTTACTTCATCAATTTTTAAACCAGGTTTGCAACAAAAAGGTTGTACTGAGAGCTTTTTTCCCCATTTAAGTTTGTCTGGTGAACTGAATTCACAGTTGAACTAATTTGTAATTTATAGATTTTTAAGATCTGTTTCTTAGCATCCAAAATATTTTCTTTTTGGTTTTCCATTCATCACAAAACAGGCTTTCAAACTTTTATATAGCATGTCAATAAATTCTGTTCTCAGTCTTACATGTGTTATGCAAAACATTCACTTATAATTTTCTCTCTGGGGGAAAGAACTTTTTTAATATGGGATGACAATAAAAGATGATATGTTCTTACCAAGGAAAGCAGACCTTTTTAAATAGATCCATTATTTGATTCAAATAAGGCAGAAAATATGCTATTAACTTGAAATCATAGGAACCTGTACTTAATACTTTTGGAAATGGAACTGCTGAATTGACTATAAATCCACCGATATACTAGTAAATCAATTTATCTCTATAATGCAAATTAACTATATTGCTAAAGCAACACTATATAACATATTTTGAATGTCAGATAAACACAGAACATCATGTGAAAGGATTTGTGATATGGCCAGCCCAGCTATCTGGAATTTTCTAAATAATTCTATGTCATTTGTGAATATTGATATGACTTATACAGAACTGCATGTTATGTACTGAGCTAAGATATATCCACAGTGTACCTTGCAGGAACATAGATGATTAACCTTCAAAGGTTAAAAATAGTTAAAGTTAAGGTTAACTTACTTTATAGCTGGGCCATAAACAAAAGAGGTTATCTCTCAGCATCAGTTCAGTAGCAGACACAATGTCTAGAGCTAGAAGGTTTTGTACTGTCTTAAAAAAGAAATAATTACTAGGTTTCACATGTAAAAGTGTTTTATTGTTTTATGACTTCCAAGATCTGCAAGTGTTTTATTGTTTTATGACTTCCAAGATCTGCAAACATCTGAGAGATATGTATTTTTAGCACAGATATGTTAAATTCTGTTACTTTATGTTTTAGCCTGGGAACTGAAGTCAGGTGACAAAAAGTGATGCCATCCATGCTAACCCAGCAGTAAAATGTGATATTAATTTAAGAACTCTCTCAGAGAGAGACTGTGCATTTTGTATTTTGTCTTGGACTTAGCAAGAAAATCCACTCATCATATCTGCACTTGCCTTGCTCTGTAAATAAGTTTTTTTAGAGCATAGTAACTCCTTTAGATACAGTAAGGAATATAGTAAAGATTTGTTTAGATGTTTTCTGTATTTATTTGAGACTGTCCTGCATTGTTGTTTTTAAATACTTCCTGTAATTTTGAACTCTGAAATAACTGTGTTGATTTACTGAGTATTGCCTTGTTCTTTTATTATTTATTGTTAAATATATTTAAACTTATCTTTGTGGCAGATATTTGTGCTATACATTTAAGCTCTTAAGCTCTGAGAGTACTTGCATATCTATTTGATGACATTGTACAGCCCACTTCAATGGCCTTGCTAGGTCAGACTGGATTATTAGTAACATTACACAGTAAGATTGGACACCCTTTGTTAAGGGCCTTAAGTAGCTGATGAAGAGTTGGCTGGTGGCAGCTTGAACTATCTTATAGTCTGGGCAAAAAGGAGGATAGCTAGTAAACCTTTGCCAGCATTCCCCAGGTGTGTGTGTGTGTGTGCTTGTATATAAATCAAATCTCAAATTATGTATGTGTCAGCTACTTGAGCAGGGACACGAAGCACTGGTTGGACAGAGAGGTTGCTGGAGGTGGGGAATCTTATTGGGGATCTGGAGAAAGAGGGAAAAGACAGGCCCAGACTGACTGATCTCTGTGTGCACTTAAGGGAAATTGCATTTTACTGTGTGTGTGTACTTGTTATCCTCCAATTGTGTACATCCCCCGCTGTTGCCAGCAGTGAGAATTGAGGTTGCTTGCTTACTGGGCCAGTGCAGAGGCATCACATATCAATTAGTAGGCAGTGGTAGGATATCCACATCACATATTAATTGGTTGACAGTGGTGAGACAGCCACATCACATATTAATTGGCTTATAGTGGTGTGGATACTGAATTCCTGTAGCCTGTGTACAGTGGTCACTGAAGGTGTTTGTACTCTCAATCAGCCACTCAGTGAACATTCAGAGTTTCACATCACAATCATTTTATTTTTTTGTTAGCTTAGTTAGTCAGGGATTGCAGGCAAGCATGTCAGCAGAAGAGTATGGCAAGCTGACAAAGAGCCAGTTGGCTGAGATGTGCCAGGCTAAAGAACTGGTGCATGCCAACCTGACTAAGGCAGAAATGACTGTAGCTTTGCGCACAGCTGCATCGCCGACCAGTGATCAGGAGGACAACCAGTCTGGCTTTGGAGATGTACAACTCTCAGAAGATGGACAGCTCAACCTTTCCACAGAGGATTTAAAAATTCATCTGGAGTTAAAGAGACTTGAGATGGAGGCCAAATTTTTGGAAATAGAAGCAGCAGAAAGACTGAGACATCTACAGGCTGAGCTGTGACATCTAGAGGCTGAGGAGAAGGACAGGCAGGGGCAACATGAAAAGGAGATGCTGACTCTTAGCCAGAGTCATGAAGGTAATGGGGAAGGGAGTAACCAAACCCCAGAAGCTTCCACAATTTACAGAGGAGGATAATTTTGATAGTTTCATTCATATGTTTGAGAGGGTATGTAAGCAGTATAATATTGACCAAGGGCACTGGGTATTGTTTCTAACCCCTTTACTTCATGGAAAAGCTGTAACTGCTATTTCTAAATTGTCTGATACTGATTGCTTAAATTACAATATTGTAAAGAACTGTCTTTTAGAATGCTTTAAGTTAACACCTGAAGCTTACAGAAAAGTTTTGTGAGCACAGACACAAGGCAGATGCAAGTGTATGTGAATATATTGCTGAACTAAGCACTTATTTTCAGACTTGGGTGTGTGGATCTCAACCCTATAACTGTGCCAGTGGGGAGTCTTATTGAGGATCTGGAGAAAGAGGGAGAAACCAGCCCCAGACTGACTGTGATCTCTGTGTACTCTTAATGGAAATTGCACTTTACTGTATGTGTACTTGTCATCCTTCCATTGTGTATGTCCCCCATTGATACCAGTGGTGAGGATTGAGGCTCCTTGATTACTGGGCCAGTGCAGGAGCATCACAGGATTACTACTACAATTTGCCATGGAGTTTGAGAGGACCTCCCTGCCATTAAAAATGTGATAATCTCTTGACCTGAGAAATCTATTTAGCGAGTTAGTATATTTTGTAAGGGTTACATCATCAATGGTAGTATTCACATTTTAATAATACTTACTCAACCTTATAAGAAGAAATGTTTATGATGAATTGTATTTAATCAAGTTTTTATCTTATTTAAACAAATATTGCATGTTCCTTATATTATACCATCATATTGCATCATAATTCTATCACCATAAAACTGGAAAGAAGCTGTCTCTGGAATAAGACTGTGAGGATTTCTAGTTGTACTTGGCTACTCTCCAACCTATATTCTCTCAGATTTCTCATAACTGATGACATAACCTATACATTTGTTTGCCATGTTATTGGTATTTGTTATATTTTTGATATCATCATCTGAAATTTTGAATATAATCATTATGCCACCTGCATATGCTGTCACGAAAGGAGATACTGCCAGCCAAGCTAACTGGAATTTTGTAAATAATTATATGTCAATTGTAAATATCAATATGATTCATGTAATATGCTTGTGTTACAACTGTATTAGAACTTTATGTCATGTGTATATCAAACTGCTTGAAGGTTTTTGCAAAGTGCTTGAAATGGAACCACAGCAAGACCTACTGGAATAGAACAGAAGTGTACATGCACCATTGTAACTGTTTAAATGGGTCTATATCATATATTCGAAATTCCAAAATATCGAACACCATAAGTTCGAACTTGGAATTTCCAATTATGATAACATTGAACACTCAGAATAGCAAATTTTTTCCCAAGGAAAAAATTTGCTGTTCCGAGAAACATACACACAACACAAGCACAACAAAATAAATAAACCACACACATACAGTTAACAAAACCCAACCCTACACTAAACCATACATACATTCCTAACTATCCACTTACCTTAACCCACACCCTAACCCTAAGATCAGTAACTATCGCACACATACCCTACGAAACTATACACAAACTTATTAATACACACACATACAGTTAACAAAACCCAACCCTACACTACACCATACATACATTACTAACTATCCACTTACCTTAACCCGCATCCTAACCCTAAGGTCCGTAACTATCACACCACAGTGGAGGAAATAGTGAAGCCATGGAATGGCCCACCGAAATCTTGCCCTAAGTAAGATTTCGATGTTCTGGGGCTTTGCTATTTTCATCCTTCAATGTAGTAGGTTTGATATTATAACATTCAAAGTTTTTCAACTTCGAAGTTATAATATAGACCCATTTAACTATATATACTTTAACAGTGGAAACTGGAACACAGATGGTTAACCTCAGCCTAGTAAATTTTAGAACAACAGCTGAAATTAAATTACTTTATGGTAGCAAAGAGACACAGGATCTGTGCTGAGAAGTTTTCTGTATTGTCTTGGAAGTGTTTTATGGCTTCCACCATTGCCAAAGATCTGAGGAAAAGCCATGGTCTACGTAGTTTCACAGGTAGATGCTAAATACTGCTAGCTTTCAGCAGTGGGGTTTTTACCTGGGTTAGAGTCAGATGACAAGAAATTATGTCATTCTGCAATAAACAGTAATATTTGAGATTTTAATTTGAGAGGTCTCTGAGAGTCTCAGCATTCTATATTCTGTTTTGGACATGGCAACAAGAACCATTCACCACATCTGCCTTGCTCTTAAGTAAGTTAACTAGGGTATAGTAATTCTCTTAGCTATAGTCAGGAATATAGCAAAGCTTAGCTTAGATGGTTTTCTTTATTTATTTTAGACTCTACTGCAATATTGCTTTAAATATTTCCTGTGATTTTGAACTCTGATGTTACTGTGATTACATATTGACTGTGTTCTTGTTCTTTTATTACTTATTATTAAATATATTTAAACCTTTCATTGTGGCTGATCCTTTTAGAGATATTTAAGTTCTGAGAGTACTTGCATATTTACTTGGTGACACTGTGGCCACTCCTAATAGCCTTGCTCTTGGTCCAACTACAATTTTTATTAATTGTAACATTACACAGTAAGACTGAACACCCTTTGTTAAGGGCCTTAAAGTAGCTGATAAGTAGCTGGTTGGTGGCAGTGAAAACTACCTTATAGTCTGGGTAGAAGGGGCATAGCCAGTAAACTCGTGCCAGCCTTCTGCCAGGTGTGTGTGTGTGTGTGTGTGTGTGTGTGTGTGTGTGTGTGTGTGCGTACACACACTCTCTCGTGCACATGTGTGTGTGTGTGTGTGTGTGTGTGTGTGTGTGTGTGTGTGTGTGTGTATGTATGTGTGTAAATCAAACCTCAAAGAGTGTGTATGTTAGTTACTTGGGCAGGGACATGAAGCACTGATTGGACAGAGAGGGTGCTCTTGGTTTGGCCACAAAGTTGAGATCCCAACTCTATATCTGTGCCAGTGGGAAGTCTTATTGCGGATCTGGAGAAAGTGGGAGAAACCAGCCCCGGACTGACTGTGGTTTCTGTGTAATTGCACTTGATGTAGAAAGCTGCATCTGAAAATACTGTGTGTGTAACTTGTCATCCTCCCAATGTGTCTCTCCTGCTGGTGCCAGTGGTGAGGATGGAGTCTCCCTGATTACTAGTCCAGTGGAGGGGTGTCACATATGCAATCAAAGGAATTGTGTTTTCATTTACCGCTTTTCTGTTATGGCTTGTAATTTAAACAGTAATGGATTAACTGCCAAGACAAATAAAATACAGCAGATAAGAAACAGCCTTGTCTTACGCCAAAAGAGATGATAAAGGAAGGTGTTATTTGATTTATAATAACCAGTATTTCAGAACCTGCATATAGATTTTCAGTTAATTACACAAGAAATTGGTACAGAATAATATTTTAGTATTTACCACAGATAATCTCTGATTATGAAGTCAAAGGTCTTAGATGTATCAAGTTTTACAGGATTTTTCATTCTGTGTCCCAGAAAAGCTCTTGAATTATGTAGAATTATGGTTTGAAGATATATGCTTGCTTTCATCATTGTTCTGTTAGGGCAAATGTCAAACTGAGTAGGACACATGATTATGTCTAAATGTTTGATTAACTTTTGATTTATAGCTGTTGCAATAATTTTATAAAAATAAGTTACATTCTTACCATGATGTTCTGTCTGTGTTGTCCATCTTCATTCATTCTTGACTGATGAGTTCAGTTCCGATCCCTTGGCCATTATACAAATCTCACAACAGCCAAAAACTCTCGAGCTAAAGCTCTACCCATACTGCCTCTCTTCCCATTACCTCAGATCGAGTTTGCCTAAGAAAATACAGAAGCCCTGTCTAAGGAACAACCCTATGAAACCCCAGGAGTAGTTCTGAACCTCCAGGAGTCTTTAGGAGGGGGCAGGAGGGTGGGATGTCAAGAATGAATGAAAGATCAACAACACAGATGAAATGTTATGGTAAGAATATAACTTCTTTATCTGATGTTGTCAATCTTCATTCATTCTTGACTGATGGGACAGAGTTCCCAGTTACTTTAGATCCTGAGTGGCCCTAAGGAAGGATATTCACTGAGCACCACAGAGCCAAAGGATGCTCTTACCCTGGAGACCATGTCTAATTTATAATGAGTGATAAAGATAAGTGGGGTAGCCCAAGTTGCAGCTGCACATATGTCTTCCATAGAAGCTCTGGAATGGAAGACCGCTGAAGTGGAAACAGATATAGAATGAGCCCTAACTTTTGTTGGTAGTTTGAGTTTACTGGTTGCATATAAAGATAATGCAGACTCTTAACCATTTTGACAAGGTGACCTCTGATACTAGTTTGCCCAGTTTGGTACCTGAAAATAATAGAAATAGTTGATCTGATTTTCTACAGGATTTTATTCTGTCCAAGTAAAAATATAATTGTCTGTGAACATCCAACATATGCAAGCAGTACTCTATTGTTTGAAAAATTTGGAAAGAAGACTGGTAAGTCTATGGTCTGGTTGATAATGGACTCTGATACAACTTCTGGAAGAAAGGTAGGATTGGTTCTGAGTGATACACTTTCTTTGTGGAAGATGATATATGGGTGATTCACACACAAAGCTTGTAACTCTGAAATTCTCCTAGCAGAAGTGATAGTTACTAGGAAGAGGGTCTTCCAAAATAAAAACTTGAGGTCAATTACAGAGCGTAAGTCATATGTCCTATGCAGACCACCTCAAGGCCCTATCTCTGTATTCTGTCTCTTCCAGGCTTTTGAGGGGAGATATATGCCTGGCATACAGGGCATTGTCAGACCTCACTCTTATGGACCTCCTGCATATCCACAAAACAAACAGTACCAGAATTACCCATTCTAAAGACTTAAATCTTGCCTGTGATATAAATAGGACCTGCTGGAGAGATAGGTATGTATCTAAGAGACTACCCGGTCTTTGGAACAGGCACCCATCTATGTGAAGCAGAGTTCCTCCCTAATCTAATTCAAGTGCAACTTGAACAATTGGATGGGAAACTGGAAATTCATCCCTGGTTTGGCACCTATGTCTCTGATGCAAACAGGTAACCTGTAAATGGTTCCTCTCCCAGGCCCATCCTTACACTTATCAAGGGTATCAGAACTTGTCAGAGATTTGGGATGCATGGTTAGGCTTAAAAAGACCCTTGTGGTCGTTAGCCTAGTAAACACCTATGAACCTATGAACAAGTGGCTGCTGACTTGAAGGGCTGATGAGTTAGGCATTGTAAGATTAAGGACAAGTCCCCAAGCGCTACCAGATCTTTGAAAGGGGATTTTAAATGCTTAGCACCTTTAAGAAAAATTTTGCATAGATGATGAGACATCAATGAATGATCATCAAAACCATTATGAAAATTTGAAATGGCAGCTAGATGAACCTTAACTGTAGACATTGAGGCTCCCAACTGAAATAAGGTGGCCAGGTATTCCAGGACCTTATCAAAGGGTGCCGAGAAAGGATCAACACCATTTTTACATGTCCAAATTGAGAATCTTTTCCATTTGTTTAGGTAAATTTTCCTGGTGGATGGTTTACTGAGGAGGACAAGTTGTTCTGCCTGGCAATTACTGGAATTGGAGAAACATACCCATCAGCTTGAGATGTTGAAGGCTGGGGTACACAAAGCCCTGAGGGTGAGATAGCAGGTCTGGATTTGGATCCAGAATCCATGGACGGTGAACCAGGTGAGGCCAAAGAAAGAGAAACCAGACTTGATGGGGCCAGTAAGGTACAATGAGAATCACTTTGCTTCTCAACTGTTGGGCTTTCCTCAGAAACTGAGGAATTACTGGAATTGGGGGAAAGGCATACAGAAGTCCCGGCAGCCAATCATGAAGAAGTGTGTCTCTTGGGGACTCCCTGTAAGGGGGAATTAGGGCAAAGTAGCTGCTGCATTTGTGGTTTGTGGGAGAGGTGAATCACAAAAGTCCAGCACAACCAGAGTGGATCAAATTACATTTATTGGGATAAAAGGTGGCTGACCCAAATACAACAAACCAGTTTTGGCTTTAAATAGCCTTCCTCAGTGTTAATGCTTGAAGAAACACTGCAAAATTCCAATTCACTATTATAGATAAAATTCAGGGAAACAGAATGGGCAAGTCAGTGTGGCATAGCAAACTCAATGAAAAGTAGTCAGGCTGGATAGTAAGGTTGGGAGCTCTCTTTAAATCTGGCTTGAATGAACATAATTGATTTGGTATGCACCAATAGAGGGACAACAACAATTTAGAATGCATTATTTAAACATTGTGTGTTTCTTCAAGCATTAACACTGAGGAAGGCTATTTAAAGCCAAAACCAGTTTGTTGTATTTGGGTGAGCTACCTTTTATACCAGTAAGTGTAATTTGATCCACTCTGGTTGTGCTGGACTTTTGTGATTTACCTTGGATTGTTGGTTTAGTCCATGCACTTGGCCTCACTTGCGTGGTTTTGGGCTTTCGTTATGGGAGAGGTGACCAGATTGCAGCAAAGCTGACCTCGACAAAAGATCTTTGTCACTACGTTGGGATTTAGAGACCACTCGTGAGGCAGAAGGATACACCTTCTCAGTTTGTCCGGAATCACATTGGAGTTCCCTGGTATACGCATTGTTATTAGAAAGTGGCTAGAGGTGATTGCCCATTGCCAAAACTCTTAGGGCTTCCCCACATAGAGGATAGGATCTGGTTCCCCTCTGTCTGTTGATATACAAGACTACAGACATGTTGTCCGATTGGCTAGCAATTGTCTCTGAAGGAAGGGCAGACTGAAATGCTTGCAACAATAAAAGCACTGCCATCAGTTTTAGGTTACTGATGTGCAAATTGGCCTCTTGTAGGAACCAAGTGCTTTGGACAGTCTTCCCCAGGAAGTGCCCCCCACCACCCTATTTGGGAAGCATCCGTGGTCACTACAGACTTGGGCTGAGAGGGGGAGAAGGGACGGCTCCGCCATTTTCTTCTT
Organism: Protopterus annectens; assembly: GCF_019279795.1. NCBI lineage: Eukaryota > Metazoa > Chordata > Ceratodontiformes > Protopteridae > Protopterus > Protopterus annectens. The sequence continues at coordinate 1,266,147,579 of NC_056743.1, forward strand.
GCTTCATCCACCAAGATCAATCTTTTTTGCAGTGTATGTTATTAAGATTTGATGGAACATGGGGTGTGTTAGAACTGACCATTCTGACACCAGGAACCACTGAAGCAGCCTCATGTGATACCTCATTAGGGTAACTAAAGTTATTGTTGTTGCAGTGGATCTGAGAAGTTGTGGTACCAGATGAGCAGGAACCTTGTCTTGGGAGAGGATCATTTGAAGTTGCGATCTTAGCTTTAATAACCTGTGATGAGGGAGGCCACACAGGATATTGTATTTAGCCTTGCTCTGATGAATTCCAGGTCCTAAGTGAGGGATAGTTGTGATTTTATTTTTCTTTTTTGATTGAAATGCCTAAGGTTTTGTCAAGATGTAGAACAGAGTTAAGGCGCAAAGCAGCAGATGTCTGGAGGGGGCGGTGAGGAGGCAGTCGTCTAGATATGGAAACACATGGAATCCCTGTAGTCTCAAATGAGCTGCTAACTCTGCCATGCATTTGGTGAACACCCTGGGGGCTGTGGTGAGATCGAAGGGCAGTGCTTGAAACTGGTAATGACTGGCTGCTAGCCAGAAGCAGAGATATCTTCTGGAGCGCTTGTCTATTTTTATGTGGTAATATGCATCCTGAAGATCTATAGAGCACATCCAAGCATCCTTCTATAGAAAGGGAAAGATAGACTGAACTGTGACCATCTGGAATTTTGTCTGTTGTACAAATTTGTTCAATAGTCTGAGATCCAAGATTGGCCACCAGTCCCCTGTCTTTTTTGGCACTAAAAAGAATCTTGAGTAGAATCTGGATCCTATCTGGTCTGGTGGGACTGTTTGGATGACTCTTTTTTGAAGCCACTTTTGAAATGCTAGTGCTGCTAGATCCCTCCAGTGGGTGCAACATCAGGGAATTGCCTTTGGGATTTGGGAAAAAGATTAAAGGGAATGCGGTAACCTCTGGTGATTATTGTCTGAACCCAGGAATCTGATGTTATTGTGAGCCAGGCTGAATGCTGCAGAAAAAATCTTCCCCCAACTGCTTCCAGAGGTAAGCAATTGGGCCTCCACTCAGGAACGCTGGTAGGGATGTCCAGAAAAGGAATCTCGGGAACCCTGGTTAAATGGACCTCCTCTGCCATGGGAGGGGCGTCTTCCAGAAGAGGTCCCACCTCTTTCCCAGGGGTGGAATGCTCACCATGTGTGTCCTGAAAAGGCCCTTGGGTCTTCTTGAACCACATTTTTCCACTTCTCTGATTCTTAGATTAAGGTAGTTGTGGAGCAGAAAAATGCACGCCCACAGAAGAAAGGGCCTTCCCGTCCTTTTCACACCTGGCTAACGTGTCTCTAACTTTTGGGCCAAACAATGAAGTAGTATCAACAGGACCATTGACAAGGGAAGATTTAAAGGGGTCTGCAAAATCACACAAGTGCATCCAGGCATAGCGCCTAATGGTAACACCTGTACCTGTTGCTCTACATATTCCTTCAGCTATATGTGCAATAAACCGCATGGACAAATTCGGGATTGTCTCCAGGGTGGTAAGCTGAGAGGCAACCTTATCTCGAACCTCATCAGACACTGCTTCTGCTAGGGTGACTGAAAACTCAGTTTGGAGTCTAGTGAAGGGTGCCAAAAATTCAAGGACCGAATAGCGAATGTCGATGAAGCAAAGACCTGCTTCCCAAATCTGTCCATTGTCCAGGACTCTTGGTTAGGAGGATGGACAGTTGAACATTCTTCAGAGAGTTCCTTTTTGGTGGCTGCCACTACCACCATGGCATCCACTGTTAGACCCTTAGACTAATGGGGCTGATCCTCTGGGGCTATAAGAATCTTGTCTGGTCTCCAGGGAATAGGCTTTATGCTATCAGGAGCCTTCCACACACGCTGCATGATCAATTTGATTAGTTTGTCAGCGGGTGGGGTCACCCAAGTAGATGAACGGGTATGAAAAGCTTGCAGGAAAACAGATTCCTCAGAGGATGGGTTTGAGGGCTTCCAATCACCCCTCTGTTTAATATTTCCCACATCTTCTGGGGGTGGTCATGGGGACCCTTCCCCTTCATTGCAATCTATATCCTCAGTGACTAATTCTTCTGGAGAATCCAAGTGCTTCCTCTTACATGACCTCTTATGGGGTAGCTCCTCAGGGGGAAGTTCTGAGGAGGGCTCCAAAGAGGGGGAACCCTGAACTAGGGTATCTTGCTGCTCTTCTGCCTGCTGTCCAGACATAATAGATTGTGTCAACTCTGAACCAGCGGGAACAAAAATACAGCACTCCGACAGGGATGGAACCAACTTTGAGCCTGCTAAGGCTAAAGCTCTCTCCATAATCTAAAAGGCAGGCCCACCTGTAGAGGGATGGGATCCCAGAACCGAGAAAGAGAACCTCAGAACCAGGGTTAAACTCCACTCTGACAAGCCGCCTCCCAGACTAGGAGCTTAGAGAGGACTTGAAACTACCATAGTCCTGAGAACCACAGATGGTGCTGTATAAACAATCAGAGCCAATCCAAAGATCCTGAAAAAACTGTTGCAGCCTGGGATTTTTGAGATTTAGAGTCATGTACTTTAGGGGAAGACAGTACCAAATTGCTCTGTTTTTTTGGCTCAGACTTCAGAGATTTTGAAGTCTCCTCCTCAGACAGAGCTTCATCAAAAGGACACTTTAACAATCCTTTTAGAATTAACTTGTTGCGTTTCTCTGGAAAAGTTCAAGTGCTAAAGCTCTTACAGATATCACAAGGAATTTCCAGATGGGGGACACCCAGACAACAGATGCAAGAAAGCTGCCCATCAGAATCTTTCTGCCACAGTCCTTATACTGTTTAATCCTGGAGGTCCCTTTTTGTTTCTCTGCCATGTTGTCTAGTTAGTGTACAAGACACACACACACACACACACACACACACACACACAGACACACATAGAAGAAAAATGTTAATGAAGTATATAAACATTTTTTTTTTAAGATATACCAACTATGGTATATGAGGAATACCCAAATGGGTAAAGGAAGGGAAGGAAAGCACAAGAGAAAAATGCCAAAGATTGTATTAAAGGGTTACCAATGGTAAGAGGGAGGAAAAGGCCTATTAACCACAATGGTAAAAAAGAAATACCGTGAGGTAAAAAAAGGGGACAGAAAGCTCCAAAAGGTCACTCACACAACAGTCTCAAACGACACAAAGTATTAAGGAATTAGAGTCAACAGTAATATAATCAGAAAAATAAAAATTTTTTAAGCAAGTAGCTGAGAGCATCAGCTGATGCATCTAATTTTCTAAGTGACAAATGTGATCTGGGGTAATGGGAAAAGAGGCAGCATGGGTTGAGCCTTAGCTCAAGAGTTTTTGGCTGGCACGAACTTTGTATAGCGGCCAAGTTGGTTCCGAGGGATCAGAACCGAACCCATCAGTCAAGAATGAATGAAGATTGACAACATCAAATTCAATGTTTAAAACTGAAACAGGTCTATAATGCTCAGATTTAATTCCTTCCTTCTCTTCTTGAATTAAAATAGCTTCCACTAAACTCATAGAAGGGGGCATCTTCCATTTAGGAACAGTCATAAATTGGGCTAACTGAAATAATTTTTGAGACAGTTCTTCTATGAACAGAACATAAAATTCAGCAACATAGCCATGTGGATCAGGTGTCTTATTCTTTTTTAAAGAGGACATTGCTTTTCTTAAATCTTGTAATTTGATTTCAATGTTTAGTGTATCTATGTTTAGTCTTGCAGTACTGTTTGACCAGTAATCTATTTCTTGGATATCTTTTTTCTAGCTCTGATTATAAATTTCTCTGAGTATTTAATGAATGTATCATAAATTTTACTCTGATCTGAATATACTCCTAGTTCATCTTGTAATTACAAAATTATATTTCTCGATCTTTTCTCCCAACATTGGCAGGCTAAACTTTCCTCTGTTTTACCTTGCAAAAAATACTGTCTTATTTTTTTCATGCCCTGACAATTGATTATGCTCTTATTGTAGTAATTGTCTGGAGTCAACTTTCTGATTCCATAATGTCATAAATTTAATCACTGTTTATTGTTAATAGCTTGCCCAAGATTACTAACTTATGATCCAAACAGGTAACTGTCATCTTTCTAGATTTCTTATGTTGTAATTTCCAAATAATTTGCTGCCCTGAAAGTGCCCCATTTCCATATGAATGCTGTTGAGGTCTTCAAATTCAAATCCCAGAAATTATTTATCTTTGATCTATCAACCTCACAAAATTGTTTAATGTCAAACCATTTGGCACAAATCCTTCTTTTAAAAGGCATTTTATCCATAGCATAACATATGAAATGTTTCATAAAATTATGGTCAGATCACAAGCAAATTCAGAAGGAAAAGCTCAGATATTTTAAAATAATTCATAAATGTAAAGAAAATATTTATCCTGTAACTTCATTGAGTATGATATGCAAAATCCTTACTCTTAGGAAACCTAGTTCGTCTGCATCTAAGATAATCCCCGGGATTCATGAAGCTCGGCGCAAGGCCGGCGTAAGGTCTGCGCCGGCGGTGCAGTGAATAGCCGGCGCAGTAGCGCCATATGCATATTAATGAGAGTGCACCGCAACCACAGACACGTGCGTAGTGTACGTGAGCGAGCCCAGGTAGGATGCGTCTGGAGGCGTGTCTAAGCCGGCATGAGGTGAGCAACCTAATGTGCTGACAGCCACGGTCCGCCCATAATAGTAATGGCAGCAGCCAGGTCCCGTGCAGAATGAAACGCACGTAGAGTATGCAGCATAGTACCTGTCCCAAATAAACGGAGAAGCAAATACAAGCCACGAAGGCTTAAGTGTACCCATCCAAGGAGCAAAGGATACGCATATGACCGCGTTTGTCCCGCAATGCACCGTCAGTGGTTACACTCAGAGAAGGTGTACAGCAGCATGTCAGCGCGCCGCACCGACATAGGAGCAGCGACTAAGGTCACCACCTGTCCCACTTTGGGTGGGGCAGTCTCTCTATGGGCAGTTGTGTCCCGAAAAAACGTATTAAAAATGGCAAATGTGCTAAGATTGTAGGACATAATGATATCCCGTATTTAATGTAATGGTAGCATGAATTGGTTATTTCTGTAACCGAAATACCTAAATGTCACAAGAAACAGAATAAGCAAGCAAATTGCCACAACAATAAGCTTTTACTTAGGCAAACAAGTGACGTTCTATGCTATATAGTGACCGTGTGTATGTGTCGGCCTGTAAAGTCAGATGTGAGTCCCGGAAATATCCCAGCTTGGAAACTGGAAAAGGTGGCAACCCCAGTAGCGACATGGGCATGGTCACCAGGGTTACCAGCTGTCCCAATGTGCCATGGACAGTCCCTGATTGGACAGTTGTGTCCCTGCAACAATCGGAAAAATGGAAAATGACCTCAGATCCCCTGCCAAAATATTCCCGCAATATACATGTAATAGTAGTATAAAACATATACATTTGTATATGAAACACATACATGGCATAAGAAAATGAATAAGGAACCCAAATGCTTACAGAATAAGCTTATAGTATGGCAAACAAGTGAAGTTCTGTCAACTGCACTTGCCGTGGGTATGTGTAGTCCTGCAAATTCCGAAGTTTCCACATAACATGCCCCACTATGGGCATTGGAAAAGGTGCCAACCATAATGGTCACAAGCAGTTGTGAGAGTACATAGCCGGGTAGCTGTGTCGACATAACAACAGTAAGGAATCAAGATACCTTAAACACAGTCAAACATGTGCATAGCAACATATCCCACACCCAGCAACGTCTCTGTCGCATACACTGGATGGCGTATGTTGAAGTGTAATATCCAGAAGCAGAACCCATGCATTCGGATGTAATACACAATAGCCTCATTGTACATGTCAGTCCCACCCATGTACACCTGTGCACCCTAACCTGCTAGCATCCGTGTGCAGCTATACACCCACACACAATGTGCATACCTGAAATGTGGTAAGATGTTTGTGTTAGGCAATGCCACGCTGCCAAATCATTACCCACATGTCACCAACCCACCTCAGGTACAGATATGTAAATGGCTGCATGTGAATGTGTCTGCAGAATGTGTACATCCGCATTTGGTATGTACCCGTCGAAACCATATAGGTTTGCATACGACACGGTGCACATAACTGTACACATGTGGACAAGTCGGGTTGTTGAACCACCGCATCGATGTTTAGCTATGCAGTGAAGTCGATCACATATAGCGGAACACGTGCCTATCAAACAGGACGTCCTAACAGGGTGCTACAGGCAAAGAAGGGGAAGGTGGGACATCACATGTGGAGAGTAGCGTTGCCGGACGGCCAAATACACACGGTCAAGGTAAAGGACGGAACAACATGCAAATGGCGGATGGATGTTGTTCGAAAAATATATATAGAAACACATATGAAGTGCCAGTTTAGACTCGAAATACTATATAATGCATTGAATTGTACCGTACAATATGGCAGTAGAAGTAAGCCTGCATGTAATTGGTGAAGCTAAGCTGTAGTGTGATGGAATTCTGATCCTGGCAGTAACCAGTACAGCAGGCTTATGTCTGTCAGCATTAATTATCTGCTGGGTTACAGAACAATAAATGTATGTACATGCATAACATCACCCCTTCCTCTGAGGAGGATGGCCTTGTGAGCTCAATCGAAGATAACAGTACAACTCCTTACCAGAGAGACAAAGCAACGTATTAAGAAATTAACTGAGTACTGTATCGGAACAGTCTAGGGTCCTTGAAACAGTTACAATCACAGAAGGACAGTGTAATTGACAAGGTGCCTTGCAAGACTGTGTTATTCTCATGGGAAAACATTTTAAAAGCACGACCCCAGCACCCACGTATGTATAGACTATTGTGGATCATAGTGATGGAAATGCCCTGTGACCGACCACATCAGTAAGGTGGGCAAAAGCTGATTGTAAACACTATATAAAGAAACTGCATACTGTATAGAGTCAGACAAAACTCTCATACTTGGACTGTATATGATTTAGCCTGCCTGTGTACACTACTAAAACTTTCTGAACCCGAGCCTCCTGTGTTATTGACTGTCACTTAGAAAAGCCTACTGATAACTACAGTCTGGTTTTAACAACTTATTTGACATTGTGATCCTTGTAATCTGGAATTCCCTTGGTAAGCTACAGGTCAGAGTGCATGGCTGGTTAGACATCTACGCAGGAGAATTTGCCTAAATGGTTCTTCTTGAATGAAAAGACCTCCGACTGAATTGTTGTGTGTAAAGAGGCTGTTTACTGTCTGATCTGTGGCTGAAAAGCGGAAAACTGGATCCCAAGAAGAAATCGTGCAGCCTTAAACAGGAGGCTCAGGTAAGGAGTGTTTGCCTCTTTGTCTCTATTGTAGATCAGGGACCAGACTACATTGTGTTTCTGTTAACAGTTGTGATAGCGGGTCGAAGACCTATCCAAATACTGTTAAATCTGAACATAGGTCAGGGGAACACACAGCAGAGTAAATAGTCATTGTAGACACTACAGTGGATACAGGGAAGGAGACACCACGTGGTATGAGAGAAGGCGTAGCAGTCGTGTAGAGGATATGGGAGATTATTGAAGAAACAGATCATGTGATCCGCGTTTGACGGGTGACGTGAAGTATATGCAATCGCAGAGAGCACATAATGTGAGTTATCCAGCAAAATGGGGTAATAAATACGACATTGATGGTATATTACACAAAATATCGTTACTGAAACATTGTAATCCCTGAAAATGTGATGCACATGTTCTACGGTAAACACCTGTTCCACCCTGAGAGGGACAGTCCCTCTTTGGCCAGTTGTGTCCTGCAAACAAACCGAACAAATGGCAAATGTCCTGAAATCTCAGGACAAACATTTCCCAGATATATTTCAAAATGGTAGCATAAAACAGTAATTATGTATCTGGAACAACAAAATATCATAATAAACAGAATAAGCAACTGAAATCCTACAACAATTGGTCGCTCTCCTGGCAAAAAGTGAAATCCTGTCCTATGTACTGGCCGTGGGTATGCTTTTTCCTGGAAAATTACACGTTCAACACTAATGTCCCACATTGTGCATTTGAAAAGGTGGCAGCCCTAAGATGTGCAGGCGACAAAACAGCGACAATTGGGTATCCGTCATGCACATAGGTGGATTGAGGTAGTGAACTGAAGGGAACAGAACACTACAAATGTCAAAGCATCATACGCACACAGAGAAGATCATAATACAGTAGTACCGATAGCCCCACAACACCCTACCACCTCCGATACCACATCCAGGATATGAAGCGGGAGGGCAGGCTAGTCCCCACACGTTATCCTGTGGCAACAGAGGTAGCACAACGACCAAATGAAACAGAAGCTATTGAAACCACATCCCGAACTCGTAACATACCTAGGAACACCCGAGTAAGAAGACAGTCACTAGAACAGAGTGAGGATATCTGTCAATTAATTGAAGTACCGAACCCTCATGCAGGACAGGAAGGCCAGGACCCAACACCTGTAGTGTATAGACCGTGGACACCAGAGGATATCTGTAAAGTCACAGAGGGAATTCCCCATCTACAATGTAATCGCTATTCACCATGCAATACCCCTGTATCTTCTGATCGGAAAACAAAGGGGGAATGGCGGATGGTACAGTATGTACAAGCTGTAAATCATGTAATAATACTTAGGGTAGCGATGGTGCCAGACCCACACACTATATTCAATGCTATGAACACGCCACAGAAGTATCTTACCGTGGTACATATAAGCTATGCTTCCTTTGCAATACCTATACATCCAGATATTCCGTATTGCTTCGTATGTACATTCAGGGTAACAGATACAGCCATACCCAGCTATCGCGGGGATACTGTGAAAGTACAACGATATTCCCACAGGAGATGGCTAGCTACATTACGGTGTTAACTCCACCCGGGGCCAGTCAAGTTCTACTTTATGTGGATGATATTCTGCTTGCGGCCCCTACCCAGCAGCAATGTATGGAAGATACAATAGCATTATCCAGATATTCAGCAGAACAGGGACATAAAGTAAGCAAGCATAAATTGCAACTACAGAGAATACAGGTCAAGTACCTGGGATATGTGGTATCCAAGTAGGGTAGAACATCACATTACGATAGGACGGTAGCAATTTCATAAGCACACAAGCCAACTAACAAGAAGGGAATGAAGTCCTGTCTGGGCCGACTAACATTTGTCAAAGCTGGTTACCAAACAATGCTTTGGAATCCGCTGTATTGTCTGCCTTAATCTTTAATACACCTATGGCAGCACAACACATACTACACTGGATTACAGTAGCAGAAACAGCTTTCTGCAGACTAGAACGATTGATAGCTTCAACATCTGTAGTAGGTCTTCTGAATAATCATAACACATGTTGTCAGACTGTAGATTGTAAGCGGAGATATATGACGTCAGTCTTGATGCAACAGCATGGAAGTAAGCAACGCTACATAGCCCACTACTCATTGCAGTTGGACACTGTGGCATGGTCAGTGCCACATTGTGTACAGGCAGTTGTTGTAGCACCCATGGCAGTACAGGCCCCGGCCTTAATGTTACTAGACCACCCTCTCACTGTGAGAATGTGTCATGCAGTTGCGATCAGTCTGCTGCAAGAGAAGATAGCATTCCTGACCCATGCTAGACATTTGTCTTGTTTGACCATACCACTGAGTCAACCTCATATGGTGATTGAACGTTGTACAACATGAAACCTATCAACGTCACGTCCGACACCTGTGTATGGCACACTACACAGTTGCCTATACGAAATGGATTAAATAACTACACACAGACATGATATCACTGATATACCCTTAGATGATGCAGAGGTGACAATTAATGTGTACGGATCATGTAGACAGAGTCCAACAGGAACGAATCAAGTAGGGTATGCAGTAGTTATTGATAATGAGATTGTAGACGGCCAAACCCTGCAGCATAACTTGTCTGCTCAAGCAGCAGAATAGATAGCTTTAACATGTGCTTGTACTGTAGTGGAAAACTGATGTGTGGACATATGTCCCGATAGTCAGTATGTTGTCTGTACAGTGCATGTTTATGAGCAGCAGTGGAAGAATAGGGGAATGATAACATCCACCGGTAAACCGATTAATCATGCGCAATTGATCTTGAATGCATTAGACTCCATTCAGTTACCCACTAAAGTAGGTAATTGTAAATGTGCAAGTCATAGAAAGCAACAGGATAACAGTAGGAAAGGTAAGGCATGAGCCCATGCATCTGCAAAACAAGCAGCCTCACAGTTGGAAAGTGTTTGTGTGAATGAGGAATGACAAACCTCAGACAGTTTAGATGTAGAAATTTTACAAACAATGCAAACATCAACTACGAAAGCAGAAAAGCCGACGTGGGTATGACGAGGAGCAATCCCTGAACACGGACTGCACATATCCACAGTGATAAAGCCAATATTAACGTCTAATGTATTCAGATATGCGGCTTTGTGGAGCCATGGGTAGAGACATGTCTCAACAGGGGGGACGGTACATTTGGTTAACAGAATACCCCTAACATACGGAATTACGAACCACATACAAACATCATGAGCAGCGCGTCACATTTGCAGTAGATATCATGCACAGGGAGCATTTAAACCGAAGGGAGTGAGTTTACCTACACCACCATAACTGTTCCGTACTATTTGTATGGAGTTCATACATCTGAATAAATGTGAAGGGAACAAATACTGTTTAGTGATTACACATATATATAATCATAATGGATAGAAGCATTCCCAACCATGAATCCGGATGCAGCAGCAGTGGCAAAGGTGCCAGTACAATAAAGTATCCCTAGATCTGGCATGCTGTAAAGAAGCTACAGTGACAATAGAACACATGTAGTGAAGCAGACAATCACGCAACCTGTGGGATTATTTTGTATTTCCATGAATGTAAATTGCATGTACAACCCACAGTCAGCATGACTGCTGGCGCCGTAAAGTGGGATCCCGAGAAATAGGTAGAGGAGGTTGGTGGGTGACATCCAGACGACTTACATGTGCTGTCTACCTCTAGCATTGCTGAGCATGACAACAGTTCCAAATGTAAAGTGCTGCACGCACTTCGAAGTAGTATGTGGAATGGCATATCATGTGCCAGAGTGGAAAGCTGTCATGCCTGCAGAGCCGGAGGTCGATGGCTCATTAGCAGGTGACATGAGAGGATTGTTAACCAATAACACTGTTCTTCAGTTAAAGTCTTTTACAGATAAAGAGCAAACGAAGACGGACGCATAGCTGACACCAGTATCCTGTGTGTATGTCACTGTTATCCAAAGAACATTATTGGCAAGTGGAAAGTGTGAAGGTCTGTACCAGCTCCTGTTGGCAACGCCTACTGCAGTAAAGTTTGCAGAGAGGTCGTCCTGGGTCCACCACACATTTTTCAAACCGGTAAAGGATATCAAGTCTGATTGACATCTTGTAGCTGATATACCATAGAGCCTGAATCACCCGGGCAAGACTGTAAAACAATACAAAGCAACCCCAAAGACATTTTTGTTTGCTGTCCTAATGGTTATACACCTATTAACCATGTTTGTGTTTACTTTACATTTGCTGGGACCTTACCTGCACATAACTACACGGATACAAATACTGATACGTGATGAACTGGCCACAGAGTGTCTTCCACACTTCAACAAATACCTAGGCATGACGTGTGTGCATATACAGACTATGAACACTTTAAATTGCTGTGTTTGTACTGCCATACGTACATCATATGGAGGACTTCCGATGCATGTTGTCCCCTTGGGGATAGATTGAGACTTGTGAATATTTACACTTTGATACAGGTTCTGTGAGATCACAGGACAACGTGGCACTGTACTTACCTGTTACACAAACAGGAATTGTATGTTATCATAAACATGATACAGTTTCAGTTTGTGGGAGTATTTGTAACATAACTGTGTCTTACGAATGTCATATAACAGCCAAAGATCACAGTACTACTTGTAGCACCATTCATTATTTGTATTGAAACATCATGAGAACAATGTGGAAGGATGTGCAGAAACATCCTGAATTGTATAAACAGTCCTCTGTTAGAGACAGGAAAATGTTACATGCAGAGGTAACCCGCATCAGTAGTAAAGCAGAATATTGTTATGTTGTTTGTGGGAAAAAAGCATATCAATGGTTAACTGGGAATTGGTCCGGCAGTTGTTATTTGGGTTATCTGGCTCCAGTCACATGACATACTGCACAATTGCCTCTGGGTGCGAAACGTACTATAACACATATAGCTCGAAGAACTGGGAACACAGTCGAGAAACCTAGTAATCCAGTGGGTGAAATGGAAGCTGTTCTGACATTCCAGTCTTCTGCAAGAGATAAAGGAATACCGATTCATATGGACTTGTGTGACAGCGTCATAACCTGGGCTGGAACACTCCCAGCTTGTGGAGTAGTGAAATCAATCAGGGAACAGAGGAAGTTATCAAAACCTGTCGGAGGGATGATGAATGTGACTTTCCACTCTTGAACTTGTGACTGATGAACTGGATGCAATGAGAACTGTTGTGTCACAAAATGTAATAGCGCACGACTGCACCGTGGCGCCGAGAATTGGTACGTGCGCGCTTATTAAAGAAGATCGCTGTGTCCAACTACCACATGAAAAGAAAACAAAAATGCAGAGGCCAGGAAACAATCCGTAAGAATAATCCACAAATCAATAGCGTAGAAACAATTTATTACCGCTTTCGTCAAAAGACTTCTTCAGAATACTCAATCACAAAAAACAAGACTCTTAAATAATGCTCTTAATTATTCAATCTGTCAATTAATACAAAATCTAAAACCATTTAAAGCAAAACAACACATTATAAAAACAAAGAAACTATGTTTTCCTTTTTGATGTCTAACTTACCATTTTTTAGAAAACATTTAATGTTAATAATGCCATTTAGACCTGGGCTCTTGTCAGATTTTAAACGAATCTGCCACATGGCTTCCCTCTGTTCAATAAAATTCCTAAAATCTCCCCCCCTCAAGTCTGAATGACATACTTCTAAGACAGAAAATAAAAATTTCTTAAAATTAATGCACACTAGTGAATGCTTAAACAAGGCATTGGTGTCTTGGTGAGTCTTCATGTCATATAAATGCTCACGTATACGTGTTTTTAGGGGTCTAGTCGTCATTCCGACATAATAAGCTGGACAGGTACTGCAAAGCCTAATGTACACTACCCCGCTGGTATTGCAGTCGATATATTCTGGTACCTGAAAAGTTTTGTCAATGCTGTCAAGGGCTATCAAGGGCCCCACAGAAAGAAACCTACAGGCATTGCAATTGTAACAGGGGAAAACACCTTTTTTGTTGATTTTAATTAACTGCTTTTTGTTAGTTTCCAAGGCTTTTTTAACATTGAAGGTGTTCCTGAAAACAAAAGCTGGTTTTTCTCCCAATACTTTTAATATATCCCTGTTCCCTCTTATGATTTTCCAATTTCGCTGTATCACTTTCTTAATGGCTGAGCCATCGATACTCATACCCAAAGAACACACCGGACCCACTGCACAACTATTGGTACAAGTATTCAAACTTGTTGCTTGTGGTAACATGTTAACCTTATTGTCCAAGATGGCTGGATAGTGTGTTCCTCTTTTACTCAAAACCAAGCTAATGAGGTCATCCAACAACATGTTGGGATACCCCCTGTTCAAAAACAGTTTTTTGATATATAAAAATTCTTGGTGTAAATCAATTTCGCATGATGTCATTCGACATGCCCTGATGAGCTGTCCCTTAGGGATGTTTTTAACAATGTGTTTCTGGTGAGCACTATCATAATGGAGATAACTGTTGGTAAAAGTCTCCTTACGAAATATTTTACTATTAAACCTTTTTTCCAAAAGGTCCCATCTCAGGGCAACATCCAAAAATTTAATTTGTAAACCAACATTACCTAGTATGAACTTTAGAAAACTATTCTGTTCATTAATTTCCTGTGCCATTTCTTTTACTGTATCACCATCCCCCTCAATAATGAAAAACAAATCATCAACAAATCTAAGATATAATAAGATGTGAAACCTACTTCCTAACGGTGTTAAGAAGAACTCCTCCCACCACGTCATGACCAAATTGGCGTAGGAAGGAGCTGCAGAAGACCCCATGGCCACTCCCCTTTTTTGTCTATAATAACAGTCTCCGAAAAGGAAAAAATTGTGATAAAGTAAAATCTCAAGGAATCTACAAATGGTAGAAATCTGGCCTGTACTAAACTGGTTGTTTTTACTTAACAATACCCGAATGGCATCTATTCCCTCTTCATGGGGAATACAGGTATAAAGGGATTCGACATCTAAAGTAAACATAACATGTTTGTTGGGATCAAATTCACCAGTGTTGGCAAAATTGTTGATTCTGTTTAAAAAATGCCAAGAATCCTTAATAAATGATTTCTGTCTAGTTACCAAGGGTCAAAGAGTGGCATCCAAAATCAATGAGATCCCTTCGGTGACTGATTGGGGAGAAGATACTATGGGCCTAAAGGGGGGGTCTAAAAGATTCTTGTGTGTTTTGGGAATGCCGAATAACACACCAATTCTGGGATTCTCAATTACACAGAATTCATAAACATCAAAATTGATCTCTTTGTTCATCAGGGCATCATATAATAAAGAATGAATAAAAGTTTCTTTTTTCTTGATGAAAAAGGGTGTTACCAATTCATATTCTTCACTGTTGTTTAGTAGTTCTTTCATTTTGTTTTTATACTGTTCTTGAGTCATAATGACTATATTACCCCCCTTGTCACTTTTCATAAAACGTAAGGTACCATTTAAATCACGTAATTTGTTGAAAGCCTTTCTTTCATTAACACTCAAATTATGCTTAGGTTTGAATTTACTTGAAAAAACTTTTTCAATGTCATTAATACAGGATTCTTCAAATATTTTTATAGTGTGTGCTAGAGGGGGATTATAAACTGAGGGTTTCACAAAACATTTGTTGGCCCTTATGGGAATATCATTCAAAATATAAGATAAATTAAGTTTCCTAGAGAATTTCTTAATGTCCAACACTGTTTTTCCGTAATCTGCTCTGACTGTGGGAACAAAGTTCAGTCCTAGTTTCAACACATGCAGCTCAACGTCATTAAAGACAAAGTCTGTAAGATTAATTATGTTAAATCGAGTCTCTTCGGTAATGGTTGCTTGGTGGTTCAACTCTCTTCCTCTGAGGAATGAGAGCCCAGAAATGTCCGACTCCTTGTCAGCATAGCCTTCTTGTTGTTCTGTGTTCGTTTCCCTAAAAAAACGGAGCTGCCAGGGTTTGAAACACCGGTATTGGTGTTGTCAGTAATGTTTTCGTTGTTGCTGTCAGTCAAAATATTCACAGTTTCAGTCGTGGTGCCACCCACTAACAACCCATTAATTTCTCTACTCGATTCACCTTTGTCAGTGGTGACACCTTTCACCTTACCAAACTGATCCCTTTCATCATTCACGATCAAGGGATACTCTTTCCTGTTTGTTAGCCCTTCCGTAAAAGAAGGTCTATTGTAATTACCCACTGCGTTGCTGTATAAGCGATTGCTGTTGTAAAACGGACCCGTATTTTTTGATTTATATTCCTTGTTCCCTGGAACAAAAAAGTTGTAAGCAGAATTTGCCCGATAACTACCAATGTCCCTTTCCAACTTTGAGTGCTTGCGATTTGTGACTTCTGAGGAATGTTTTTCAATTTCCCCAGTTAGCTTTCTAAATAAATCTCGCTGAATGGCCTCACTACACACCTTTCTGATGTTATTCTCAAGTTCTGAAATGTCTGCTTTGAGTCTGTTCATTTTGACAACATTATTGTCACTTAATATTTTTAAAAAAGTCATACCTGAATCGTTGAAAAATGATACTAGGGTTCCGAACAGCGGATCACCAATTTGTACCCCGTTGGGACATTTGAAAAAACGTAATCCCTTCGGCATAACCTTAAGTTGAATGCATCTTTCAAAATAACAATTTTCGATGTGAAGTGACCGATGCCTTTTCAGGAGTCGAGTAAGTAAATCCATCTGCTGTGTTAGCTCTTCGTTGGAAACAGAGCTAACAGACGCTGAAAATTCACTGAAGGGATTCACCATAGGTTCCAATAATGGTTTCACCGCAGATTCGGTTACCGGAAACTGCCGTCCATTCTTACTGTTCCGGTCTCTTGCTGGTTGCTCATCAATTTCTATCACGGTATCCAACTCTTTGAAGGACCCATTCGGGCTGGAAATGTTTTCGGCTTGAAGCGGAGTACCCAAAGCTTTAGACATCAAAAACTTTAAAGAATTTTGAATGTCTAATAGAGTCGAAATAAACAACTTGAAACATGAAAAGACCAAAATCAACGCCCACCTAGAGGTAATACAGCAGGTGTCATCCATGGCAGAACCAGGCCCAAACCCACTGACGAACCATTTCCACAAAACATTTGGTGGATGGGGTCAGTCATACTGAATATCATGATTGCCATTTGTGTTGTTCTGCTCATATTGGGAGCATGTGTCTATTGCGGGATACTTTGCATGTAAGTATTAGTCAGGGACTCTGGCGACATATCTGTACCCGAGACTATGTATCAAGACCTGTAGTGGTATTTGTCAATAGAAAATGCAATCCTTCTTGAAATGTACAACAAATTACTTGCCTAGTTAAACGTTCCAGAGAGGAAGAGGCTAGGGAATGAAATAATGTTGTATATGTTTCTGGATAGAATAGAAGCAATCAAAGGAGGGAGAATGTTAGCAAAATACATATTTAAACATATATATGACGTGCAACTTTAGAAGCAAATAGTGTATAATGCATATTATTCTATCTTACAATATGGCAGTAGAGCTTATCATGCATGTAATTGCCTGTAGTGTAGCTGCAGTGTGATTGAACCCTGACCCTAGCAGTAACCAGTGCAGCAGGTGTATGTCATTCAGCATTAGTCATCTGCTCAGTTAGAGAATAATACATGTATGTACAGGTATATCTGTCATCCTTCCACTGAGGAGGATAGGCTTGTGAGCTGTAACACAGAGTACAGCTGCTCAGCAAAGAGACAAAGGAACCTAGTAGGAAATGGAGTGAGGACCGGATCTGAACAGTGTTGGAACCGTGACAGAGCAGAATTTACCGAAGTACAGTCTAAGTGAATATGTGGCTCGCAAGGTTGTGCTATCCTCATGGGAAAACATTTAATAAGCATTACCTGAGCACTGTTGTAGGAATACAACGTTGTGGACTCTAGCAATGTAAATGCCTTGTGACTGACCACATCATTAATGTGTGCAAAAGATGATAATATACACAATGCTCATACAGATGTAACATGTATAGAGTACAACAAATGTCTACACTTTTACTGCATAGTTCTTTGCCTCCTGCTGCACAGTAGTAAAACGTTATTAATCTCAGCTTCCTGTGTTATTGACTGTCATTTTGAAAATATGAATGAGTGTTACAGTTTGATTTAAACAACTTAATTGACAGATGTGTACGTTCTAGCATGGGAATAGGTCAAGCCAACCATCACAATGTCCATGTGTACCACATACAAACAGCCAGTAACATGCAGTAGTAGTGCATGAAGGCGTACACGACTGTGGGAATAGTACAGGACATATGGCAGGTGCCAAGTGCAAATGCATGACACAAACCCCAGGATGGGTGTCCCTGCAAAGAGGAACATGTGCCAACCACAACTCCCACAGATGTACCGGCAATAAAAACACATGGCAAACACACAGAAACACTACTGTCCAACACACGACTGCAACGGAGCCTGGTCAAACACCAACATGAAGCATGCACAAACAGGGACTTGTGTAATGTTTGCCTTAACACCCCCCCCATAGGCCAAAGAAGAATAGAATGGACATATGCATGTAATGTTGTGAAGGATGTGTGGTAGTCCTCAGTATCACAGTGTTAGGGACACAGATACACTGTCATCAACTGTGACGTATGTGCACTGTACACAGCATACCTGCATGTAATACAGAGGACAATCATGTGCCACAGAAATATACACTGGAGAAAGAGTATAGGGGATAGACAATTGTAAATGTGACAAACTATGAATATAGGTTCATATGACCATAGGTACAGGGTAGGCCATCGTCCTGGGTTCAGCCATAACACTACACCATAGTTAGGATGACTTTGCCAACCTTCTGTGCTTCAGATAAAATACTCATGATTTTGCTGTACCTCCGTCAAGCAGTGATAATGATGTAATCCCTGGCATATACCTGCAATTCTCCATCCAATGGACAACATACCCGCGAACAAGGCTAGGAAGGATCTCTGTCTCACATGTACTGTGATGTAGATCCACAGCATTATGAGTGTCTGGGTGATATATGTGTCACTCAAACACATCCCATTAATGACCGTGACAAGGTAAATGTCACCTGCCCTACTGGTTCTGGGGGATGCAGATACAGTAGGTGAAGCATACACATGACATATGGGTTGACATGGCCTCGTATGTCAGGCACAGGTCAACACTAAACAGCAGGTATGTGACGTAATGTGGCAGGGGTCCTACAAGTGGGGCAGCATTACACAAAATGATGTCATCCTGCATCTGTACAACAATTAACCTATGAGGGCTTCCCAGCTGCTGTAGGTGTGTGGTCAGATACAGTCTGAATGGGGCAATGTAGTAAATCATAGGTGTAACACGTAATGGGTACAAGGAGACAATGACCTAGCCTGATGTAGATGTGAATCCCTGCACAAACAGGTGGGCAATGTAGAAGTCCCACACAACCACGATAGCAACGTGTGTGTTGAATGAATGGTGACTGACAAACTCTGTCCCCTGATCCCTGGTAATCACCCCTGTGCTGAGTGGACAGCCACCTGTATGCTGGACAGGGGTGACCTAGTAGTTCTCCACAGGTATGATGTTGCATTACTTAGCATTTAGCTGTGGGACATGTCCCTGACAGCAGATATGCATATCTGGGAGGCCCCTTCGAAGGATATCTGTGTCAGATGTCCGTCCCACTATGGCACCTGTTTTGCAGTCATCTACAAACAATGTTGCCCACAAAACCCCTGTGTGTGCCTGTACCATGGAAATGTAGATGTATGACAGGAGTGGACCCACGGAAGGGCCCCATGGGACACCACTTGCGACAGGCAGTAGGTCTGACACGCTGCCAGCAACTATGACTGTGTGGGTTGTGTCGCATAGACAGTTTCCAACACATTCTGTGATGTACGTGTCCACATCCCAGCCAATGGGTTTATCAACGATACTTGAGGGGGGTAATGTGATGAAGGCCTTTGCCAGGTCGAGGTAGGCTGTATGGACTGCAACACCCCCATCAATGGCCTCGGTGACTGTCCCGAAAATTTCACACATGCCTGAAAGGCATGAACCGCCCCTGAACAAGACAAACCGTGTTGGATGCACAGTATGTATGTCCCCTATGCAGTCATATACGAGCCGCAGTACGATCCCTCCCCATGTCTTTGCAGATAGGTCTCCTCATGGTAATGGGACAGTAATAACCAGGCTCAGTGGAGGCATTGGCCCTGTGACGTGGGACTACAGTTGACATGCGACACAACCTGGGTACCTTACCTGAGGTGAGGCTACAAAGAAATAGCTGTCCTAACTGTGGGTCTAATACCTCAATGAGATAGTGGAGTACACAGTGGGGTCACCAGCTGGTCTCATGGATGCTATGTCCACTACCCTGGAGAGAGCATGTCCCACCTGTGTGTCACAGAACATTTGTTGACCACAAACCGCTGGTACAGACATCTCCTCATGTGTGGGGAAGGGTGTGGAGATGTCCATACTGGACTTGTCAGCCTGTTTGTTGGCAATGTGTGTATGTTGAGTAAACTCCACCTCTTTGTGAACCCAGTCAGAGCATATGTGGGAGTGACCTCCCAGGTGTTGAGCATAGCAACTGATGGTGGTATGATTGTCAGCCAGGTCCATGTAGGTATATCTGTGGAATGTGCCCTGGACCATGGCACGACAGTGTGTAACTCTACACATATGATGACCAAGGGTGTCATACCTCACAAGGTGTCTGCTCCACCTTGTAGTAGCCACCTCCTCGTGTTGTACATCCTGTGTATGGCTGGGGTACACCACACTGGATGCTTGGCATTGGTACAATGAACCACAGTTGGTTAAGTGAATGCCAGGTTCATGCAGTCCTGTAGGTACTGGTAGATGGCAAATGTGATTGATGCAGTGGCTGCAGTACTGTCGACCACTGGCTCAGGGTCCTTAAAGGAGACCACAGTAGTGTGCAGAATTGTGTAGTCTGCCTCTGAGCAAGCAATGTGTATGGTAACTGGCAACACTCGCAGCAACAGATGCCAATAGCAGAAGCCAATGTCCAAATAACATAGATTAACTTCTGCATGATAATATGTCTTATCATACATGTATTGACACGTGTGTGCTAATTACAATTGCAAATGGCTGGTAAGACTGGCCTAAAGTTCCCGTGATGTACACAGTCTGGAGGTGTTGTTCCGATAATAAAGTGGCAATACCACCCAATCGTGACCGCTGGGTATGAAAGTGGTTGCTAACCTGCAACATTGGATGTACACCATTGGGTTCTGGGGTCGGAAGACATGGTTCCTGTAGCACTACACAGTATGGGTAGACAAGCAGACATCCGTGATTGCTGAACACACAGCATCAGTGAAACCCTCTGCTCACAAGGACACAGTCCGACAAGCTCTACACTTTACATATGCACAGTGGTGTCCATTGTAGGACCCAAAAATTGTCTAAAGACAGGAATGCCGCCTTATTTCAACACCTAATGGAACTCATTGTCGTCACAGGTACACATATGCACCGCAAGCGTGTTTAATGTTGCTGATAGCTGTCCATGTAATGCAGCACAGATGCACAGAAATACCCAGGGTACCGGGTCCATAGAACTGCGTCCACATCACAGTCCCACACACATGACGGATGTGTAATGGGTACTGTCAATTGTTGCAGTCAAGGGATTCTGGGTATGTAGACTCTGGGCTCGGTGTTGTTTCGCAGGCAATCCTTTGTCCCGCCCCGTGGGAGGGATGTGTGCGTAGCACCTGCCTTACTCTCCGCTAATAATGCAAACCATCCACCGGAGAATGCTAAATGCAGGTGTGGAATGTGTACAGCCCTATACTAGTGTCCAGTAGGCAATTCTCATGGATGGACACCCGTATGGCCAAGATGGCACCCACAACTGCAAACCCAGGTAAATTACATAGCCGCGGTAAGGCATAACACAGGAAATACACATAGGGACTACAGTTGACATTCCACATACAAAGCCGGACCGTCATGCCAACACCGGCGTACACAGCACTCAATCTGCCAGCAACAGAATGAGGAGCACCCGCTACCGTACAGTGGAACAGATGTGCGACCTGTGGAACACATACTAATGGCACACACACAACGTCAAGTAGGATATGTAAACTATGGCATTCCCACCTATGAAGACAACATGGTTAAATGAAAATATAGGTAATCAACATGTTCCGGTGGTGTTATATTGGAAATACGGTGACGGATATGTCCCACTGGGATGTCTGAGGTTTATATGAAGCAGTTGCTAACCAGCATCTTTGGATGTATGTCATTTGTTCACAGTACTAAGTCACCTGGTTATGTAGCACCATGTAGACTGGGTAGTGAAACAGACATCCGCGAATGGGGAACATACACCAGCAGTGAAAAGCACTGGGCAGGTGGACACAGTCCAGCAACATCTAACTTGACATATGCACATCGGTGTCCATTGTAGGACCCAAAATTCCATTCATGGAATGCCTGCTAGCTTCCTGCATTACTCACGTGATCTCATTGTCGTCACCACGTCACAGGTACACATATGCACCGCAAGCGTGTTCAATGTTGATGATAGCTGTCCATGAAATGCAGCACACATGCACAGAAATACCCAGGGTGCCGTGTCCATAGAACTGCGTCCACATCACAGTCCCGCACACATGAAGGATGTGTAATGGGTACTGTCGACTGTTGCAGTCAAGGGAGTCTGGGTATGTAGAATCTGGCCTCGGTGTTGTTTCGCAGGCAATCCTTTGTCCCGCCCCGTGGGAGGGATGTGTGCGTAGCACCTGCCTTACTCTCCGCTAATAATGCAAACCATCTACCGGAGATTGCAAAATGCAGGTGTGAAATGTGTACAGCCGTATACCAGTGTCCAGTAGGCAATTCACATGGATGGACAAGCGTATGACTAAGATGGCACCCATAACTGCAAATCCGGTGGAATTACACTGCCGTAGTAAGACATTACACAAGTAATACACATAGGGACTACACTTGACATTCCCCATACAACAAACACAGACAACCAGCCGATGAAGTCCAAAGCAAAGACGAGGTACTGTAGACACCGTCAGTGACCACTCAGAGCACACCAGTAATTAAATGCAGTCACCATAGTTTACTGAAGCTCTTTTCGTCTGCTTCATAAGCAGACTTATTCAGAATACATACAATGCAGTCCAACCTACTACATGTAAAACCCTTAATTGGTCAGTAAATTAGATGTGCTAGGTATTACTTACATGCCGTAAAGGGAAACAAACAAACAAACTTTACTTGGGTTACAGATTCCACACAGTGAGGACATCAGACATTGCTTCGAAAGGTACATTCTTCATAGAGAAATAGAAATATATGTATATATATGAAAGATGAACCAACATAATGTTTTCCAAATGTCTGACTGTGTAGGCTACATATATATGTTCTACGGACTGTGCCAATATATTAAAAGAACTGCAGACACCTAGTAATATAAATGAACCATAATATACACAGATAAACCGTATGATTATGACTAATGTAAAATAGACCAACGAAATGTAAAGATTCACAATGTGGTAATGTAAATATTCATTTAGAAGGTTACTTAAATAAATCAATTCAGACATCCATGTCAAAATACTAACAGAAGGCCAGCGAGGTGCCTGCCCTCACATGTACTGGGATGTTGTTCCACAGCATAGTGAGTGTCTGGGTGATGAATCTGTCCCACCAACACGTTCTATTAATGACAGTGTCAAGGTGTACGTCACCTGCCCTTGTGGTTCTGAGGGATCTAACTTCTTTAGGTGAAGCATACTCATCAGATCTGGGTTCGACGTGGCCTTGTATGCCAGGCACAGGTCACCTCTGTGCAAGTGGTATGCAACTGTATACATCTGTAATTCTTTCAGTTGGTCAGTATAACACATATTCCTGAGACCCTGCATCTGTTTGTCGATGAACTGTTGGTGCCTTTCCAGCTGCTGCAGGTGTCGGGTCACATACATTCTGAACGGGCATTGTACCCAATCATAGGTCTAATGAGTGATGAGTACAAGGGGACAATGACCTCCCCTGATCTAGATGTGAATCCCTTCATGATGATGTGGGCAATGTGGAAGGTCTACCTAACTACGTTAGCAACGTGTGTGTCTAACGAACGGTTAACAACAACCTGGGTCCCCAGATCCCTGGTAACTCCCTCTGTGCTCAGTGGATTGCCACCTATATGATAGCTAGGGGTAACCTTGTTCTTCCTGAAGGGTATGACTATGCATTTCCTGGCATGTAGCTGTAGGCCATGTCTCGGGCACCACTTCTCCACATCTGTGAGGCACTCCTGAAGGATATCTGTGTCAGATGTGTGTCTGACTATGGCACCCAGTTTGCAGTCAACTGCAAACATTGTCACCCATAACCCCCCTGTGTTTGCTTGTACTTTGGAAACATAGATGCTGAAAAATAGTGGACCCAGGACTGGGCCCCATGGGACACCGCTTGTGACTGGCTGTGAGTATGACATGGCGCCAGCAACTATGACCATGTGTGTTCTGTGACTTAGCCAGTTTGCAACCCATATGGCAATGTATGGATATACGTTCAAGATGACGGGTTTATCACTGATACCCGAGGGGGGTATTGTGTTGAAGGCCTTTGCCAGGTTGAGGTAGGCTGTATGGACTGCTTTACCCTCATCAATGGCCTTGGTGACTGATCCTACAAAGTCAAACACGTGTAAAAGGCATGATCTGACTTTGACCAAGCTAAACTGGGTTGTATCCAAAGTATGCGAGTCCCCTATGTCTTTATCTATGAGTTCCATTATGATCCCTCTCCATGGCTTTGCAGATAAGGCTTGTCAAGCTAATGGGATGGTAATAACCAGGGTCAGTGGAGGCACCATCTATGTGAAGTGTGACTACAGTTGCCTTGTGCTACTACTCGGGTACGTATCCTGAGGTGAGGCTAAGATTAAACAGCTGTCCTAAGTGTGGGTTTAATTCCCCATAGAGTTCATGGAGTACACAGCTGGGACACCATCTGGTCCCATGGATGCTGTGTTGACTGCCTTGGAGACAGCATGTCCCACCTGTGTGTTACAGATGTTCCAGGATTGACAAGTCTCAGGTATAGATAACTCTCCATGTGGGGGGGAGGGGGGGAAATGTTAGCACTGAACATGTCAGCCAGTATGCTGGCAATGTGTGTAGGTTCAGTCATCTTCACATCATTGCGAACCCGGTTTGAGCATATCTGGGAGTGTCCTCCCAGGTGTCCAACATAGCTAAAGAAGGACTTATGAATGTCTGTTGAGTCCTTGTTAATTTCTCTGTTGAATTTCCCTGGATGATTTCATGACAGCTTGTAGTTCTTCACATATAATGAGCAAGGGTGTGTTACCTTACAAGTATTCTGCTTTAACTTGCACTATCTACCTCCTGTCGTTGTAGAGCTAGTTCATGGCTGGGGTCCACCAGACTGCATGCTTGTCTGTGGTACAAAGAGTCTCAGTTTTGTATGGGATTGCCTGATCCATGCAGTCCTGTAGGTGCTGGTGGAAGGCATATGTACGTGATTCAGCGGTTTGAGTGATGTTCACCACTGGCTCAGGGGCCTTAAAGGAGACCACAGTAGTGTTCAGAAGTGTGAAATCGGCTTTTGAGAAAGGCATATGTATGGTAACCGGCACCACTGTACACATGGAACATCATGGCAATACACCACGGCTGGATGTGGGTAATGCTGGATATACCCACGGCAGACGTGGCGCGTTCCCGAGTCCGATGCCCGAGGGACCACACACATAGCCGGCCTCAGGCATAGGCCAAGTAGGCAGCCGTCTACGGCGTTGCTCTACTCGGGGCACCTTTCCAGACATTGTTTGGTGTAGGTAGACCAGGAGGGGGGTAGCGGGTGATGTTGCGGTGGCAACTTCTGCCTAGGGCACCACTTAACCTAAGGCCACTCTTCCCATGGGTAATACAGCAGTACCCACACCCAGACGCGGGTCATTGCTAGTATGGCATATCATCTATGGCAAGAAACCATATATTCCCAGACATATTGGCACAGCATAATGCCTGTCCGCTGCCCAAACGCAGACATACGTCACCCGCGGCGGTGCGGACGTACTGCGCGAGATGTCCGTTACCAATGTCGACATTGTCTCGCTTTGTGAAACAAACTCCACATAGCGATTCAATACTAAACAGCGACGGAGAACCCGATGTCCCCATGGCTGAGCTGTTCAACCTGTTCCGCCATGTTAAATGTGTGTAGCACAGC
The DNA here is from genome assembly GCF_019279795.1 of Protopterus annectens. Lineage (NCBI taxonomy): Eukaryota > Metazoa > Chordata > Ceratodontiformes > Protopteridae > Protopterus > Protopterus annectens. The sequence continues at coordinate 1,266,173,227 of NC_056743.1, forward strand.
GGAACCGGCCCAAACCAAGCAACGGACATGTCTGTGGCTCAGTGAAAGCCATCACGCAATGGTAAACCCATGTAATATTGCGACACAGGTCATACATACCGAGGGTTAGTAATGGAAATAGGTACGTTCGACCAGACCGTGTGCAATTAGTATAACAAGATCTACAACGGGTACACCGGCCAATCGATACACGGTTACGAATAATTGGGGGGGTGACATGGTACCATAGACACGGACGAAACGTGCCCATGTGACTCATCTAACATTCGTACACGGTCAGGGCAGTTCCGTACACTGGGCGGACAAGACCAAACCCAAAGCACCACATCAACACCCTGACAATCAAAGGCCTGTATGCGTAGGGGATATAAGCACCTGTCATCTGAACATCCCTGCGGTCATGACATATGCATCCTGGGCCATGAGCGAGGGGGAATAAGGAATGTTTAACATGCAGTACCGCACCTTTCCCAGCAGGAGAATGGATGCCTGTGACGTGCGTGACTGCGGGGGGGGGGAGTATTTAAATGTACTTAAGTACCATGGGTATGCATATTAATGACACCGAACAGCTAACGTGTAGTGGTCACAGTAACTGGCAAACGTGAATGCAGTCACGTTTGAATTACGACTATGGAACATATAGATGTGAACGGTACGTACGCGTCCATGCTGCAAAGACTGTTACATGTATAAAGTTGTAAGTGCGTTCTGCACACGTCCGTCAACCGGATCAGACATATGTTACCGGAATAGTCACAACTAACACATAACACGTAACCACACAGACCCAATAAACATTTATAAACAGAATACGGATATGCATGTACGCGCCAGTAACCCACAATTAGAAATGCGAAGTGTGCGTGTGTGATCCACTGGAAGCAGGGAAGGTTAAGGATGTGTCCTCCACTCATTTACATTTATAATTGTACAATATATGCTTAAATAGTACTTACTGATTCCATGCTTTGGAATCGTAATGCTACAATTATACACATTGATATAAAATATCCTGATCAACACACTACATTCTAAGGTTTACTCACAACAATTATCAACTATGTTTCAAGATACTGATTGTATTGACCGATATTGTATTTATATTAACACATTGTTGTCGTATTATTGTTTCCATGAAGTAATGTATGCAACACTGATTTGTATATGTCACGTCATAATCAAGACTTGTAGCACTGTCCACTTAACTATGAACAGGTTTATTGATTATTTGACTTTAAACTGACTCTGAAGGAAGTGTATAAGGGACAACTATGTAATGCATTTCGTGCTCCGACGATGCCCCATGTTAGTAGGTGAAAGTGCTCTGTACCGTTTGACTGTGGAGTCTATCGTTTTTGTCGTTGTCTGTTTTGGCCGATATATGTTCAATAATGTCGTTTATGAAGATGGGCAGGACGCAAGGTTTGCTATATTTCCGCTTACTGGCACGTGGATATAGATAGGCCAAGTAATACATAATATGGGTAGTCAAGCAGACATCCACGATTGGGGAACATACAGCGGCAGTCAATACCACTGGCCAGATGGTGACAGTCCAACACGTTCTACACTTTACATATGCACATCGGTGTCCATTGTAGGACTCCAAAAATATATACGTTTACACCTTCACACATCGGGATCGTCCAATCAGAGTACCAGCCGTGACTACGGCACAGCTAGACATATGCACCACCAGCGTGTTTAAGGTTGATGATACCTGTCCATGAAATGCAGGACATATGAACAGAAGTCCCCAGATTGTCGTGTCCATAGAAGTGCCCACATCCCAGTCCCGCACACATGAAGGATGTGTAATGCATACCGTGGGGGTTTGCAGCCATGGGATCCTGGGTATGCAAAATGGGGCTCGGTGTTGTTTGGCAGATAATCCGTTGTCCCGCCCGTGGGAGGGCTGTGGGTATAGCACGTGCCTTACTCCCCACTAAGGATGCAAAGTATCCACTGGGTAATGCTAAAAGCAGGTGTAAAATGTGTTCAGCCCTACATCAGTGTCCAGTAGGCAATTCCCATGGATGGACAAGTGTACGACCAAGATGGCACCTATAACTGGACACCTGGTGGAATTACACAGCTGCGGTAAGGCATAACACAGGAAATACATTAGGGACTACAGTAGACACTCCCCATACAAAGTCAGACCGCTGCGAATACCGGCGTACACAGCACGCAATCTGCCAGCAACAACATGAGGATCACTCGCTTCCATACTGCGGAACAAATGGGCGACCTGTGGAACACATACTAATGGCATACTAACAACCTCAACTACGAAGGTCATACGATGTTTCAACACTAGCGTTCCCGCATATAACGAACATGCTTCAATGAATAAATAGGGTATGCATGTTCTGTCTGTTTTATATTGACATTACAGTGGCGTATATGTCCTACTGGGCCTTCTGAGGATTACTTAAAGCACCTGGCAACCTGCAGCATTACATCAATACCATTTGGGTTAATCGTAGTAGAACATGGGTTTCGTAGCACAACATAATATGTGTAGTCAAACAGACATCCGCGAGTGGGGAACATACAGCAGCGGTCACAACCACTGGCCAGATGGACACAGCCCAACATTTTCTACATTTTACATATGCACATTTGTGTCCATTGTAGGACCCAAAAACTTCTCCTTTTGCAATGCCAACTGGGTGCAAGAGCAAGACCAAGATGAACTACAGCCGTGACTACGGCACAGCTACATATATGCACCACCAGTGTGTTCAAGGTTGATGACAACTGTCCATGAAATGCGGGACATATGCACAGAAATCCACAGATTGTCGAGTCCACAGATGTGCGTCCACATCCCATTCCAGCACACATGGAGGATTTGCTATGGGTACTGTCGAGGGTTGCAGCCATGGGATCGTGGGTATGCAGAAATGGGTGTTGGAGATGATTGGCAGATGATCCATTGTCCCGCCCCGTGGGAAGGATGTGGGTACAGAACATGCCTTACCACCCACCAATACTGACAATCATCCACCGGAGAATGCTACATGCAGCTGTGAAATGGGTACAGCCCTACACCAGTGTCCAGTAGGCATTTCCCAAGGATGGACAAATGTACGGACAAGATGGCACCCATAATAGCAAGCCTGGTGCAATCACACAGCCGTAGTAAGGCATAACACAGGAAATACAGATGGAAACAACAGTAGACACACCCCGTAGACATCCATTAGGCCGTGTGAATCCCGGCGTACACAGCAGCCAAGGTGCTAGCAAGTATGTGTGGATCACCCGCTTCCACTCGGCGGAACATACGGGCGACCTGTGGAACACATATTAATGGCACACCAACAACGTCAACTAGGAAGGTCATACTATGGTTAAAATATGGCGTTCCCACACATAAATAACATACTGTCATGAATAAACAGGTTCTACATGTACCGGCTGTGTTATAATGACAATACAGTGGCGGATAGTTCACAATGGTACCTCTGAGAATTACTTAAAGCAGTTGCCAACCTGCAGTACTACAGTAACACCATATGGGTAAATTGTGGAAGGACACGGGTTCCGTAGCACTACATAATATGGGTAGGCAGACAGACATCCGGGACTGGGGAACATACGGCGGCAGTCAAACCCACTGGCCGAATGGACACAGTCCAACATGTTCTACACTTTACATATGCACATCGGTGTCCATTGCAGGACCCAAACATTACTCCTTAAGTAAGTGTGGGCAGCATAGTGTGAACCGGAAGAGGTGACAGCCGTGACTATGGCACAGGTAGATATATGCACCACAAGCATCTTCAAGGGTGATGACAACCGTCCATGAAATGCAGGACATATGAATAGGACTCCCCAGGCTGCTGCGTCCATACACGTGCGTTCACATCCCATTTCCACACACATGAAGGGTGTGCAAGGGGTACTGTCGAGGGTTGCAGACATGGGATCGTGGGTATGCAAAAATGGGTGTCGGTGTGGATTGGCAGATGATTCGTTGTCCCGCCCCGTGCGGACGTGGCCATGGCATATGCGTTACTCCGCAATAATAATGCCGATCATCCACCGGAAATGGGGAATGCAGCTGTGAAATGTTTACAGCCCGATACTAGTGTCCAGTAGGCAGTTCCCATGGATGGAGAAACGTACGGCCAAGATGGCACCCATAGCTGCAAACCTGGGGGAATCCCACAGCTGTTGCAAGGCATAACCCAGGAAATACAGATAGGGACTACAGTAGACACTCCCCATTCAAAGCCAGAACGCTGGGCAGATACCGGCGTACACAGCACTCAATCTGCCAGCACATCAATGGGGACCACACGCTTCCATACAGTGGAACAGATGGGTCACCTGTGTAAACATACCAATGGCACAATCTCAACGTCTGCTGGGAATGACATACGATGGTCAAACTATGGCGTTGCCACCAATGAAAGACATCCTTCGGTGAATTAATAGGATTGATGTCAATAGACCATGGCAAACACCCAATGAACAGGAAAGACTTGCTGGCACCCTATGGCCACAAACCATGTCACACATAGGTAGATGGAACAGTCAACTTAAACATTTCGTCCACGACACGTTGCATATGGTATCCAAAGGTACTTCATAGACATGTATGCGCTATCACCCGTTGGCCCCATGAGACTTACACATAACATGGAAGTATCCAGGCTTTAAATGTCCACCCTTACACTTCCATTTGTCACTTTCTATGCGAACAATGAACATGTAGCCACAGCATAGAAAGCACAGACGCACTGCTAACGAAACACACACATGTCAACATCACAGAAAGCATACTATGAACACACGTTACATGATATTGTACTATGAAACCCAAACAAACCGGCAACCTGCAGCAAGAATAGTCACCGTAGTTCGACACAACACAAGTCTACGTAACATTTAAACAGTTTATTAAAACATGCGTTTCGTTGTTTCCATTAACGTCTGCAGAAAAAGCAAAGTCTAAGAATGTTCACAATCAACAATGTGAGTCTTAACAAGATTTTAAATATCACACTGTTGATTGTGAACAGTTTAAGAAATTGCTTTTTCAGAAGAAGTTCTTGGCAACGGAAACACACACACACACGCAAGGGACGGGAGATGAACCTACGCCTATCTACATGAACTCACTACAGTATGAAGCATTTATAGAATGCACTACCGAGTTTACTGAAGAGAGTGCTGTCAGAGGCATACTTGTAGGCTGGTGACGTCACCCGCAAGACAATAGTTGGCAATAGCCAAGGTATGTGTTGCGGAGAGTCTAAAAGCATGTTCATTCGCAGAAGCAGCTGGGAACACACACACACACACACAAGGGACGGGAGACGAACCTACGCCTATCTACATGAACTTACTACAGTATGAAGCATTTACAGAACGCGCTACTGAGTTTACTGAAGAGAGCGCTGTCAGAGGCATACTTGTAGGCTGGTGACGTCACCCGCAAGACAATAGTTGGCAATAGCCAAGGTATGTGTTGCGGAGAGTCTAAAAGCATGTTCATTCGCAGAGGCAGCTGGGAACACACACACACACACACACACACACACATGGAAGGGACGGGAGACGAACCTACGCCTATCTACATGACCTTACTACAGTATGAAGCATTTACAGAACGCTACCGAGTTTACTGAAGTGTGCGCTGTCAGAGGCATACTTGTAGGCTGGTGACGTCACCCGCAAAACAATAGTTGGCAATAGCCAAGGTATGTGTTGCGGAGCGTCTTAAAGCATGTTCATTCGCAGAGGCAGCTGGAAACACACACACACACACACACACACACACACACACACACACACACACATGGAAGGGACGGGAGACGAACCTACGCCTATCTACATGAACTCACTACAGTATGAAGCATTTACAGAACGCGCTACCGAGTTTACTGAACAGAGCGCTGTCGGAGGCATACTTCTAGGCTGGTGACATCACCCGCAAGACAATAGTTGGCAATAGCCAAGGTATGTGTTGCGGAGCGTCTAAAAGCATGTTCATTCGCAGAGGCAGCTGGAAACACACACACACACGGAAGGGACGGGAGACGAACCTACGCCTATCTACATGAACGTACTACAGTATGAAGCATTTAGAGAACGCGCTACCGAGTTTACTGAAGTGAGCGCTGTCAGAGGCACACTTGTAGGCTGGTGACGTCACCCGCAAGACATTAGTTGGCAATAGCCAAGATTTGTGTTGCGGAGCACCTAAACGCATGTTCATTCGCAGAGGCAGCTGGAAACACACACACACACAGACACACACACACACACACACACACACACACACACACACACACACACACACACACACACACACACGGAAGGGACGGGAGACGAACCTATGCCTATCTACATGAACACACTACAGTACGAAGCATTTACAGAACGCGCTACCAAGTTTACTGAGCAGAGCGCTGTCAGGAGGCATACCCCTACGTGGGTGGTATCATTTGCAGAGGCAATGCGCCCGATCGCAAGTTAGGTCAGAGTGCGCGATCACAGAGCCTGGTACCATCCCAAGGTCGCCGTACAGTAACACGTTAGTGCTGCAGTCGGGAATACCAAGTAACTACTGATCAGTACATCACTGCCTACTGGGCATGCTCAGACACTTAGACTCGGCACAGAGCAGACATGCATACACATGGTGCGACGGCATGGGTGGCGTAATGTGGACCGTCGTGTGTGTCCAGCCACACAACAGAAACCTGGCCATGCCACAGACGTGGCCATTGCGAAGGGGATACAGGCATGCACCCGGGTATAACTGCAGTCGGCGCGGTTTGCACTGTGCTGTGTGTCTATCTACACAGCTGCCTACTGGGCATGCTCAGACACTTAGAGTCGGCACAGAGCAGACATGCATACACATGGTGCGGCGGCATGGGTGGCTGAATGTGGACCGTCGTGTGTGTCCAGCCACACAACAGCAACCCGCCATGCCACAGACATGGCCGTTGCATCGAGGAATATCTAGGTGCAATTAACCATGTGTAGGACTGGCCTACAGTTTGTTGCATGCTACAGACAACCCTCCCAAACACAGGCTACCTGCACAGATGTCCTGAGGACACTGGTGAGTGGGCATGCTCTCACAACAGCACCGTATTGGGTGACATGAACCACCCATACATAGACTGGGAACATCAGCCATGGCACAACACACTACGCCACCGGTCACAGGTGTTCTCACACCTGGCCACTGTTAAACAGCCATGCACCATACATACTAGGGGAGGATGTCTGACAGTTCTGCCCATCACACATGGTGAGGATATGCCCCACACAGGATGTACAGCCCTCAATGGTGATGCCAGACCGTATAGTGGATCCACTGGTCATCCACATCCTGTAACCAACACCGGCATGGGGGACCTAAGTGATGACCTCTCCACAACAAACCACACACATCATATGACCGGTGTGGTACCCTACAAGTACTCCATGCCAGTGTTGAACCCAGGCCAGACCGGCAACCGCCTAACGAATGCATTCTCTGAGCACCCACATGCATGTCTGCAACAGGCAAACATGATAACATCAGGACCTTGTCCACCACAGGTAGGCACATGGTGTGGTGGACCCCAGCCACTGACTAGCTGTACATCAACAGTTGGAGCTAATACATGACAGAGCAATGTCAATACCAGAGAAACCATCTCCCATTCATACCGGCGTCACCATACGGCCACACATACAATCATCCACGGCCGCTTGTGGGAGTGGTACTGCAGAGGGCACATGAGACAACCATAGGGCCTTCCTTAACTGTGGTAAGGACATGGTTGGGGGCACACTGACTTGGCTGGAAATGGTCCAGAATGGTACAACGGTCACTGCACCCACAGACATTGTCTGCAAACCAGCGGACATCTTCCATGCATACATCCCACCCCAAGAGGGGACATATCCATCCCACCAGAGTGTAGCCTCCCAAACATCTCATATGGCCTGGAGTGATCCCATATCTGTATGGCGGTTGACACAGCACCACTGGGCACCGATGGTGTCCCTGGCTGTGTGCTACCCATCCTCATTGAGGGCCTCGGCCCACACATGCGCCACTGTGTCATGTTAGCCTTACTATGGGCTATGTCCCCAATGGACGCCATATGGCATCTGTGGTCCCACTATGCCAGGGTAGTGCTCTTATGGACTGTAGACAGCCACACCCTATCCGCTTGACAAGCCTTGTCTGCAAAGCTGTGGGGAGGTCCATACAGGTGCCCATGGATACAGACAGAGTGTACAGCCAATACCGGAACATACCCACAACAACATAGTCAAGGGCGGATCCTGCCTCCCGAACCTGCTCGTCCTGTCTGGAGTGGTCACCAAGGCCATTGATGGGGATACGTGGGTTTGCACACAGTACCATGACCTGGTGGGAGCGTTCAGAGCACACTACACATGGGACTCATGGAAAGGCTCGCCAGCATACATGTGTGGACATATGTCACCCGATGCTTCTCAGAAAGGTTGGAGGTCACACCACACAGGGTTGGTGTTCCTGGTGCCTTGTCACACTCATATCTGGTCTCCAGTGGAGGCCCACAGGGCTCAGTCCTGGGCCCCTGCCATATGGCATTCGACCTTCCAATGTGCATGCAATCATAGGGGGATTGTGGCAGACAAGGTATGCAGATGACTACGCACCGGCCACCATACCTAACACCCCATGTGACACGGACATCCACCTAGGGCGTCATAGACATGGATAACTGGTGCCAGAGCCATGGCCTGCTACTACATGCCAGAGAAGGTGCAGACCTACCCAGTGTGAAGGACATGTTCGGCCCAATGTCACATGTAGGTGGTAAGCCATTCCAGATGGTGGACATGTTCATGGAAATGGCTACGACACCTGTTGTTAACATCTGTCAACACACACAATGGCAATGTGGGTGTGAAGACATTCCACTGTGGCCTCCTGGTCTGGAAGGAATCGCATCGACATCAGGGGTGTTCATTGTACCCCTGTACACATCACACACCAGAGCAATGACTGCGTACATTGGCACATCTGGCCTGTAGCTAACCTGACGCCTGCAGCACTCGGAAGGGCCGCAAACGTTACACAAGGCGGGGATGACGGTGCTAGGACATGTGTCACAAGCTGCACGACCAAGGGGACTCCGGCTGTAAACCTTCACAGCACATCTGCTCTGTGGTGATCTGTGCCTGGCATACACGGCCATGTCTGACCTGGGTGACATGGGCATATTCCACTTCCTAGGCTCCAGGCAAACACGGGCACAGAAGCGACTGTCACACACATCACCACAAAGATGAGTGTGACGTGCTGGGGGAACAGGGTCAATGGCCAGACCCCTACAACACGTGAGGAGTGCCAGCCCATGTGAAGGAAAGGCACTGATTGCCTTCGCCCAGGAGTAATAATGAGGTGTGGATGTGTGGATATAGTTATGCACCAGGCATCATCTGTGTGTCAGTGCTGGATGAGAGACTGGGGACTGATGGATGTGGCATCCCCATCCTGAGGGGTGTTAGCAGCCACACACGGTCATGCTAGGTCCACACATGTCGTAGGGCACATACCCTGTTATGTACATGCGCCTATGTTCCTATGTAGGGTCCATGCCGAAAGCGGTACCTGTGCTATGCTGATGTTGCCAGACATGCCTGTGGGTGCCCCACGACTACGCGTGGGGAACTAATTACAGTGCTCCCAGTAGGCACATGCAAGTACACCATCATTGTCATACGGGTTAACTGAACCAACATGGTGCTACACATGTAACCACCACACATACTGTGTACACAGATCAATGAATGCTGCACCTGTCCTGCATGGTATGTCTGCTGCATGATGTCAGTGCACAACCCACATCACATACACACCTGTCACCAGCCATACACACACACCACAACATACACATCACGTACTATGCGGACACAGGTATGACATACACCTCTCACTATCTTGTCCGCCCTGTGCATCAGAATATGGTTGCATAACCATGCACTGATGGTGTAGCTCACAGTTATGTGGCAGAGACTTCATCATATGCACAGGGTGATATGTGCCACAGGCATAGGCTGTACCAATGGATGACATCATGTGTGTGTGTAAGGGCCTGTGCATTGACTGGGCATGACTGTGTACATTGCATGTGGGTGTGGTGGAGCCCTACAGTCGTGTTTGCTGTGTGTGGGTTTGTGTGTACACAGTTCAGTAATCTGTGATGCCTACACGGGGTATGCTTGGCAGCCCCAGACTGTACAGTGCAGGTGTTACGGCTCACTGTGTCCGCCTGCCGATGTGACCCGGCCTGCCTGGGGTCGCACGGGCACGACCGGGTGTAGGTACAGACAGTCCACTCTCCGATGTCACATGTCCGCTGGAAACGTGCCACGCCGGGCCGTGCAGGGCGACGCCCACGTGGCCTGCAGTGTCCTGGTGTGGTCGGTGTAGTAGCAGCTGCACTGCTGCTGCTACCAGCACTGGGTGGGCATGGGAGGTGGCACGCACACGCTGACCTGCACCAAGTGGTGTTGCTGGCCTACGCCCACGTGCCCTATGCCTCACCCCTACCTGGTGTTCCTGCACGGACAGCCCACGCTCAAGGATGGCCATGCCTCGGTCGAGGATACCAGCCATCTCACCCAATCTCCTATCCAGAACATCGGCAAGATGCTGTTGGGCATTCGCCAATGCCTGGATGTTGTCATTCAAGGAACGGATTGCAGACCTCTGCAGCCTCTGCCCTTCCTGGTTCTGCCGCTCGCACGCCTGCACCGCCATTACAGTCTGGAACACGCGTCGGGTTATACCAGCTGCTGCACCCTGCACGGCAGGTGTATGTCTAGCGGTGCTCCCCCTACGAGCAGCACCTGCCACATGCCTGCGTGGCACTGCACCAGTCATTACACTGGCAACACCTTCTGCAGCCACCACACATTCCTGCTCGATGCCAACAGACGCTGACTGACCGTCATCTATGGGCAACGGTGTTGGGGTATGTGTCGGCATCCGAACCGTGTTCAGGGATGAAGGGGACGTAAGTGTGATGTTATCCAATGGCACAGTGTGTGCCTGTGATGACCCTGCCTGTGCCTCATGCACATGGTCATCACCACTAGTATCTGTGGGGACACTAGCATCAGCTGGACCGCAGGAGGGGAACTCACCTACAGCACCTGTCAATACAAAGGCATACCGTCAGTTACAATACACACACACACACACACACACACACACACACACACACACACACACACACACACACAGACATCATGCATGTGATATTGCAGGTGGCATGCAGCATTCACACACCACAGACCAGTGAATGTAGACCAGACATTCCTAGTGGCAGTATGCACACTGCCCTGGTGGAAACAGTACAACAGGCAGGTGTCTTTTAGTAGGCATGCAGTACACACATTCATGGTAGTTTGCATGCATCACCGTGATACACCGTGTGGCCACGGGCGAGTTGACAGTACACATGTCTGCCGACACTATGTCATGTACACCGCAAACATGTGTGGTATCATGTGGACATGTGACGATGGTGTCCCACCGCATGCACCACATCACAATGGCTGTCATGGTGCAGTGTTATGTGTACAGTCTACAGATACAATGTATGGGTAACAGGGATGTCTGTGCAGGTGCGGTTGGTGTGAGCTGTGTACATAGCTGTACAGTGTGGAGTGCGGGCACAGTTATGTTTCTGTGTGATGCGTGACCTGGACGCATTACATTGCCATGTCTGTCAAGTCAGTTAAGCCGCTCAGCAGCACGTATGTGGTGGATATTGGAGGCACCTGTAGTAGCTGTGGAGAGGCATTCCATGTCAGTGGTGTACTACATCGGATATCCAGGGGGGCCACTACAGTGATGAGCCCACTATGTGTGTACAGGGTGCAACGGTGACTACCCACTGTGGATGTACTGTGTGGCAACATGCCTGTAGGTATCGACCATGGCCTTGTCTGTCTGGGTCATTGACAATTGTGTGTGGTGGACATCGTGCACATGGCCCTGTGGTGGCCCATGTGACATACAACCATAGTAGTGTAAGGTGTCACATTCCCTACAGATATGCAGACAGTGTGGATGTGTGCTATGTCGTGCATAGGTCATGTCATGGTGTGACAATGTTGCAGCCAGACATCCACGTGCATGGGACATGGCATGTGCCATGTCACAACGTGTGCACCCGATGCAGGGGCATAGGTCACATTGGTAACACCTGTGCTCTGGCAAGATCACAGCTCACTATGTGGTACTGTGTGCATACTGCAGAGGCATACCGATGCATACTACACATGCAGCCATTGTGGAACACCTACACCATTGTATGCATAGCTGAATGCACGTGACACACCAATAGGCCGTGTGGTGTCATGCCACTCTACGCTAACGGTTGTATCTACTGTACATGGGTGGTGTGTGTGTCGGGTGGTGCAACCTGTATACCGTGACTGGGGCACACACAGGTGTGCATGTCATGCCTGGACACATGGGGAATATCAATACACCATATCATGCCTTTGACTAGCAACAGACTTACCTGCAACAGACCCTTGTGTTTGCGACACGCCAGACGCATTCCTGTAAAGGGATGACAGAAAGGTATGCACATTATCCATTACTATCGCCACAGTCAGCAGTGTGCATGTCACATCATGCGCTGTGAGTTAGCATGTGCTATGCACATGTCTGCTAACACAACATAGCATACTGTAGTATGCGTCTTGTGTGGCCATATACCTGGCATGTATGGCTATATTATGTGTTGTACTATGACACCCACCCCCACGTCACTTCTCATACAAACATGCAACCCTGACTTACCATGCAGCTCCAAGCTCATAGTTCGGGAGACACCCACCTCCACGATGGACACATGGGTTTCTGCGTGTTGTTCCGTGGGTGTCCCCAGACTGGCCAGGAGCTCCTCCGTGGCTGTGAGTGGGGCTGGGTTGGTGGCCCACCACCTGTCCCACGTTGTTGTCTGGCGATTGCAGCGGCACGCTGTCTTGCATGCCGGATCAGGTCTGTGCAGTGCCTGCGGATCTGCTGATAAGTGCGGTTGTATCCGCCCTGGCTGTTCACCCTCCTGCACATCTCCTCCCACATCTCCTGTCGTTCCTGTGCCTGCTGTGGCACATGACTAAATAACATGTTATGATTACTATGGAGGTATGGTATGATCACCTCCTCCTCCTGTCGACTGAATGCAGGAAGCCGGGATCGTGGCATTATCTGTAAGACATAATGATGGTGGCAGGTCACATTTACACTGCTGTGCTGGCATACTGTTGGAGATACATTGCTATGACAAGTACGACATCTGCACAGTAATCTGTGAAAGGCATCGTGGCAGTGACACAGCCGATGTGTTGGCTTCACACCATTGAGCAGTGTGTGTCACATCATATCTGTTTGCCACCCCATCACACTGTACACGCACCATGTAGATGTTAGCCAGCTGTGGACATGTGTACCTGGCTGCACCTGTGTCCATATCACTGGCATAGGTCCCCATGTGACGCCGGTGCTGCTGTTCACCTGGACGCTGTGTATATGTCAGTACACATCACGTCTGTAGCCATTGTGAACGTCAGCAGTGGCACTGTACACATACACATGGACACCTGCACATGCATGTGTTGTGCCATGTACATCCACACAGCACTGTACGGGTGTTGGACAACTTGCCACAGCTCACCTGTGTTGCACATGTGATAGACATAGGGCAATGTGTAACCATGACACATTAGCAGGACAGGCCATGCATAGCATGTACACACACATTGTCCAAAGCATCACACAGCACCTGTGACACCACAGGGTGCATCACCGCCACATTACTGCTGTGTATGGTTGATAGTGAGAGTGCCTTTCTCCATTGCACCATGTAGGACTGTAATAGCTCATGCAGCCTTGCTGGGCAGGTCTGCATGGTATGGCAGGGTATGCCACATACATGGCACTGGGTTGTGATCCACCTGGGGGTTTACGATATTGGCAGGGTGGCTGTCCATTCCATATGTCAGTGCTATGTGTATATGGACATTCAACATGTCTATCGCCATGGTGTGGACACTGGCCTCAAGCGAGGTATGCTGCACGCTGCTTGCTGAGGGTGTGTCTGGTGCATGCAGGTATCACACATCCATGCATACACTGTAACCCTGGCAGGTGCTATGTGCTGGGATATTGATCAACACAGTGCTGTATGTGGACACACACCGCTATCCCGTGCACATGGATGGTTGCCTGCACTGATGTGGGTACCACATATGTGTACATCCAGTGCCTGCTGCCACCCCATGTCTGCTGCTGCACTACACACCACCATCCCTCCCTCTGTGAATGTGGTGTTGGGCACAGCATAGGTATCCATGTATGGGGACAGGGATGTTCACATAGCAGGGTCACTGATGGTATCGTCGATCAGACCATATGCGTATGACGCACCCTCACACATATGACACATTCATATTGTTGTTCACAACGGTGACACAGCTATATTGCTATGCCGGAGACATTCACAGCCATACATACACAGATGCATGCACGTCCATCTGTGGCATGGCCTGGACTATTGGTGTGGTTTGGCACATTACATGTTTGACTGCAGCTGGCACAGACCTACTGTGCACATGTCTACACGGTAAGCCTGTTCTACAGTAGGCATCTGTGATGTGCTGTGCACATGTCATATCTGCACATTTGGTTGGTGTCCATCGGTCCACGGGCCAGTGGTGGGACACACAGGGATGTTGCTGAACATATATGCATGCAACCCTGTACAGCTGTAACACTAGCCTCTCAGATGCTCATGTGGTGGACGTGAACACCGTACACACACATGTGGTTGTGGCCTGCCAGCCATACCCATCTCCTTCTGTGGGTTGCTATCATCCCACACACTCCTTGTATTGTATGTTCAGGCTATGGACCTATGTGGGGCTTGTGTGCATGCAATACGATACTATATGCCTTTGCACCCATCACAGACAATGTCACACAGGTACACCGGCAGCCGTACACATCACAGCTTGTTGTCAGCACGACACATGTGGTACACACATAACACATCTCCTGTGGGACATGGTCATTTGTACGGGCATGTGCAGTAGTCACATACCACAGCTACCCCTACATGACGGCTATGCAGGACATGTGTGTGTACAGCTACTGTGACATGTACACGACCAATGCCCCCTACCTACATCACATGGTACTACCTGTGGAGTATGTGTGTCTGCATCCATGCTATGGCCATAGATGACAATTGTACATCAATATGTGCAACATACCTCATTGGGGGTTATGTGCACATGTTCCATGTGTCAATGCATTGTTTGTGTCTGTTGGGCGGTCATTTTTGTGCATGGTTTACATGGCTGACATAGCGTACTGTGTCTGATTCCAGGTACTTCATTGGGCTACCAGCATTGTACATTTCTACAGCACATTCCAGCCATCATGTAGCCAGCTTAGATGACAGTGGGAGGTGTTCCGCCATGTGCACATATGTCACACAGTACGAGGGTGACTGACACACATTGTCAGGACTGGGTTCTGACTGCTGTGGATGTGTGTACTGGTGTTGACAACCATGACTGCACCAGATGGTGTCTTCTGGATGTGTAACATTCACAACACACACCTACATTCACATAGCAGCACATCGTCCACGACAATGGACATTCCTGCATGAACACTGTGTATGGTATGTCTGTATGACCACTGCATATATCACTGGTAGCCACCAGCATGGCTGCCTACAACAGCAGTGTGTATCCTGTGCAAACATGGGTTACACCAGTCACAACACACCTGTGTCAGATGGCCCTGTAGTGGGTGACAGTGCAGTTCCATACATCATGTAACAGTATACATCGTGCACCAGTATGTTGCAGACATGTGAAGGGCTGTGCTAGTCGACATATGCACACATGACACATCACCTGGTACACCGTGTCTGCCTTGCCACCTGCTATTGTGACCACCCTGTGATGACATTGTACGGCCCACATGGACTGGGACATGTGATGGCTCAATGGTGAATTAACCCTCCAGGTGTATGTCTAGCCAGGTGTCCAGTAGCCAGTGGTCTGCACGCAGGGATAGTGTACATTGGCCTACTCTGTCACTGGGACTGTTGACTATGGTCATACTGTAGTTATGCAGGCATGTGGTGTTTGTCCAGTCTGATAGTCGTGTTCAACCACACTACCGTGGCACACATGACCTGTGGACATCTGCCTAAGGTGTGCAGCCCACATGTACATCTTCACATGCTATGCTGCCTGTGCAGCGGTGTCACATGTCTGTCTCCGGCAGGGCTGTCACAGGTAGGCACAGCATGCAGTGATGTGTGACAATGCTTACACCCTCCACTGTGCTGTACACAAGCACTGCACACACAGTACAGCACACATGTCATTTATCTGCAGTGCCTGGGACCTGCCTCCATGCCCTACACGGCACACCTGCCAGTCCAGATTGTACACAGATCATACCTCCCAGGCACATACCTGGACTGCAACACACACGGGTGGGTGGTTCCCACACCACACAGTGATTTACACACATACTGTATATTCCCAAGACACATTGCATCATAGGTAATCCATGTTCAGATACCCATGTTCGTGACCGCTACGCACATTGTGACACACGACAGTGAATACACTGTACACCACAGGTTACATGCTGGTCGTGTTGGCATACTGTACATTGCACCTAGGACAGTTGCTACTGCTATGTATTGACAGCAACACGCCATTCCCTAGTATGGACTCCCATGTACCCACACATGCTTGGCCATGCAGTACGCATAGCTGGGTGACACATTACACGACACATACCATACCTACACTACCCTCGGCATGCACCAAACCTCCATGTGTCTGTGTGCTAGGCCTACACACATCCCCCCTCTGTTTGCTGAACATCCATGCTTCTCATCCCTGCTAGCCACACCCTAAACACACAACCATAGCAGCATGCATGGTACATACACTCTACAGCCGGTATTACTCACATCCACTGACAGAGGTAGTTGATGGCATGGCACCCGCACGATGGACAGTCCACGTGCCTATGCCAACACTGATCACAGTGCACTTCTGCTACATTTACACACTGGTAGGGACCATGCTATTCCACACAGAGACATGGTGGTACTGGCCTTTTCACAGACGCCACAGTGGTATTCCTGTTCCATGCACACATGCTGTATGGGCACATGTGCAGGCTGTTGCACGGTAGTTATGTTCACCTGTGTGTGGTGTGTCACTTGACAGTCATGGTGTGTCCTCATGGTGCATGACATACTCCACAGCTAGCTACCTACACATGACTGCCAGACATTGCAGTGTGGGCCCTCACACAGTGTGGTGGTATGTCTCTGCTGTTTGACTACATCCACATTCAATGCAGCATACCACAGTCATGCAGGCATTGCCAACACAGATGTTGCTGGCATCGTGCCTGCCAATGGGGTACCTACCAACAATACACACTCTCACTCACTACAGGGTTCCAATCCTTGGCTGGACATTGTATTAACCCTGTGGACACATACATAGTACTGCCATGCACATGTTATGTCCGGGAACACAGTCCCAATGTCACCTCCAATCGCCGTAGTTGTTGTATCCCGCCAACCTGGCTGTTACATGTCTCTGCAGTAGCACACTGCATTGACTGCTAGCCCATTCATGTACGTTGTACCCTGACCACCACACTACCACATCTATCACACTACACATGGGTGGTACTGCATTGCACGTATGGGGCTGCATTTGTACACCCATGACTGGGCCATTCAGTATGGCACTGGGCCACATCTTGACATACATGCTTCACACACTCATTGACTACCTGCATGCCTTTACTGGCACCCTTGTTGGGCTTATGTGCGCCACAGCACACCACATCCCATGCTGGCCACCTGTCATACTATTGCATGGGTGGTTGGGGTGGTACAGAGGGTATCACATCAGACATGATCCGCTCTTTGCCCTTCAGCGCCATTCCACTTTATGCTATTGCCAATGTACACATCCAGCATCACATCGCACTATGTCTCGGGATGTTACGCCATGTGCCTCCTGTACAGGTCACACAGTGGTGCAGGCATATCATGCTAACTACAACAAGTCAGGGACGTGTGACATTGCACAGTCCTCAGACATGTGGCCCCTCATGCTCAGTATTTGCATACGTACACTACCTGCTGTCACACAGTATTGTCCATGCCTACATATACCACATCTACATACCTGGCAGCATTCTAGCTCATCCTACTCATATTGCTAACAACCATGCAGGTGTCAGTGTGGCAGATATATCATGTAGATATCATTGCATCAGTTACATCACACATAGTGCATACACATCACCTTTGCATACTGACAGTCATGCGGTGTGTATCACATGGATACTGTCCCTATACAGGCATATCACATTGTACATGGTTGATGTACACACACATGCCCCACATGGTGCTGTGGTTGCCATATTCCACCATGGCATGGGTACACATGTGCAGGACCATGCATTTCTGGACCGTATGTCTAGCTGATACCTTGGGTGCCCTTGTACCTGTGCCATACACACATGTACACGCGGGCAGTGTTACAATAACACATGTGTGGTGTACCTTACACAATGGATACAACGTTACATGTCTCAGTATAGTCATGCTGTGATCTCTACCCGGCTCAGACAGTTTACATATGCAAATGACAGTCATGTAACACATCTGTACTCACCTGCATGCCACTAACACAGGGGTGTAATCTACTCTGCCATGGGCCATGTTCTCCGCAGTACTGATGCATATAGTACTCCTACATGGCGTTTGCAGTGGGCAGGGTGGGAGGAGCAGTCCTGCATGTGTGCACACATGCCACATTGCTCGGCCCGGGCGTCTGTGTGACATCCACGGACTGGACACACACCGTGCTGTGGGACATAGGTCCTGTGCACATCCCACAGGGGCACACTGTGTCACTAGTCATGTGATAGCTCCCTTGCTGGTAGGGTGACACAGACCCATGGTACCACCACAGCGGACCTACTGTATAGACATACAGTTGACATCCACTTCTGCCGTTCAGTGGACACTACCATGGGGGGGGTGTCACTACTGTGTACATTGCACATGTGTTTACACACGGCCCTGCTGGACATCATTGTGGCACACATTGCACCTGCTACGGAACGTTTGGACATGGTTACTTGCTGTTCCCTCCATTTCGGGTACCTATTCTGCTACTACATTGTCCCATATGTGCAGGCCATACATATCTTGTTTATGTACATAATATTAGGCCATCCATCCATCATGCATGCTATGCCTGTGATACTGTCTATGATTTCTGAACATATCCATCATGACAGCTTTGCATTACACATAATTGACATAGTCACCCCTACTGCGTGGGATACGTGCACGTCGTGCGCACATTCCATATGACATCGACGGTATATGCCCATGCACATGTGTGCTGTGACACTATACATACATGTCCTATCCCCTGCTGTGGCACTTCATTGTTGGATATCCACTGCCAGCATCAGCGTGGGTGGTGGCATTGTTCTGTGTTTGAAATCCCTATGGCAGACCTGGGGTAGGGTTACCACCTGTCCCACATTGCAAGGGACAGTCCCTCTTTGGGCAGTTGTGTCCTGACAAAACATATTACAAATGGCAAATGTCCTGAGATTGTAGGACATAATTATGTCCCATTTTTATGTAAGAGTTGCATAACATAGTTATTTATGTATGTAAATTCCTAAATGTTACAAGACACACAATAAGCAACTAAACTGCTACAAGACTACGCTTTTATTTAGGCAAGAGAGTAAAGTTCTACCCTTTGTACTGACCATGGGTATGTGTCCACCTGTAACATCTGATGTGTGTCCCGAACATGTCCCACTTTGGCCATTTGAAAAGGTGGCAAGCCTAACCTGGGGTTATCCCGGGTGTGTACATGTTGTCCCACTGCTGTGCACACGTTGTCCACAGTCGTTGGTATGCTGCGTGGCTTAGCATTACATAACCAACCTTCACCACTCTCTGCCTGATGGACAGGTATCTTTACCTACACACACCGTTCACATACTGTACAGATTCGTCATACGTATCATGCGTTACACAACAGTACATCTCGTGGGTTCGACATACCTTTCCGGCCTTTGGTTCTGTATTCGTCAGTACTTGCTTGCTACTCCTTCTTTTGTATTCGGTATTTGTTCGGTATGAACATACGGTTTGAATATCCAGGGAGTCTTCCTTATATTCGTCATCACCTGAGGCATGTGGGTTCATCACGCCAATAGCTGTTCCTCGGTGTGTACTTATGCGCATATCACCGGTGATCCCCCTCCATTAAATGCGTTCGCCGGCACTGGGCCATGGTTCATTCCTCGTGTGGCCGTTGGTTATTTGCAATACCTTCGTGAGGATGGTATGTATTGTATCATGTTTGTGTGACTGCATCCGCTATGTGTGGTGTCAGGTACATTTCGCTGTGGTGTTAGCCGTGGATTGTGTGTGTTGGGTATGGTATTCTGTTCGACATGTGGGTCTCCGTGTCCTGGCGGCGTCTGTCGATGGCGTTGTGCATTCAGATGTGTAACATAGCTGTTATATTCCTGTACACAACGGATGCAAGGATGCATCAGCTGCTGCTAGTGTTTCCCACGAGCTTGTTGTGGGTATGCCGCTGTCATTGACTGCCTGTATGTTTTGCTACGGTTTTAGCTGTTATCCCTTTGATATGTGCGATGGGGTATATCTGCGCATGTGGGTGATGGGTACGCGGTGTGGGTCTTGCATTTATACATACAAGATATGCTTGTGTGTGTGCTCCATCCCTGCTTGGGGAGCTGCAGGTTACCTGTCTGTTGTTCTGGGAATGTTTGTTTTGTTGATGTCGTGTGGTGTCGGTATCGCCTGCATGTGTGCTTCCTGCACGTATTCCTCCTTCACATCGGTTATATATCTGCGGATGTTCATCCGTGCCTACTATCCATTGGCATTTTGTCACTGATAGTTACGGTGATTGTGGTCCTATACTTGGGACGGCCTGTATGCTACCGGTAGCCTCCTATTCATGTGCTGCTTGCTTACTTAACGGTCGTGGAACACACAGCGGTATTTACGGGACCGTACGTGTTCACGATCGGTGCCGGGATAGCACATTCGTATCTTCACCGTACATGCCTGATGCTGTGTAACGTTGCCGACGTATCGTGTTGAGTCTACCTTATGGCCGCCATACATACGGTCATGGTTTGTACATGCGTCCTTTGCATCTCCTGTTGGCTATGGCCCTGTGGTACATTCTGGGACATTTCCGCTTTGCATCGTTTTACGTCGCCACATGCATAGCCACTGAGGAGATGTCAGTACTACTTTGTGGGTACTGCCGTACATACGCCTATGGTTCCTGTACTGTATGCCTACGCATGTTATTACACTCCGCCTGTGACATGTCATCTACATACACATTTTACAGTGGCACACACATTACACACACACAGCGGAACACATGACAACCTCACCTCACACATACACATATTGCCGCCATGGCTCTCAACCTTCTATTTCCAAAATGAGGAACACACACATTAGTAATGTGGAACAAATGGGCATAATGTGGAACACATAGTAATGGCATAGTAACAACTTCAGCTAAGTAGGTCATAGGATGATTAAAATATGCTGATTTACTTACAGTGAAGAACCTTTAATGAATTACTATGATTAATTTCTATTTACCAGGATGACATTTAAATACATTCCTAACAATGGATGTTTAACAGACATTTTCAATGTGGAACTTTGAGGAACTGCGAGGAACATGAACTGTTTTACACCCCAAATGAGGTACGTTCCTCATAATGACGTACACTTCACTGGTATGCTTGCCGCTTTCGCACCGACGGTTGAACACAATACCTACGTTGGCCGCATCGCCGGCGGCGTGTATCTCCGCACTCATATCCTATGGATATGACACACACATATCCCGTTACTGTACCGTGGACTGGTGATCATCCCGACACGCGGATATGTATTGATGCAGGTTGACATTTCCATGGCTGGCGTTACCTGCTCTGCCCACCCTCCCGGATGATCGGGTTGTCGGTCACTATGTTTACTATGTGGAGATTTCGCCTTACTTATCTGTGAACTTGCATCCCTGGGTTCCATATTACCCTGTTGTACTTTATATCTGTGTATGCATATATTTCTACATGTGTACTGATATCTATTTCCGTATCTGTGTATGCACATAAGTACATATGTGGTCGACTTGCGCGATAGTGGCAGCATATGCTCGCCGTGTGCTGTAGAACAGGCGTCGCGGTGAGGTGTTGGCGTTCCATGCTCTGCTGGCTATTGGGTGTGCAGTGTTTGGGCGGTGCCTTTGTTGGAGTCACACATAGGTCCGGCCATACGGTACACATTACGGGCGGACATGTTTGTGTGGCGTCCATTTCACTGTGTGTGCAGGTAAGGAGGTGTCAGTCCATGGGGCCTACACTGTCAAAGTATGTGCTATGCGTTCCCTCTTTGCCAGGGCATAGGCATATTGGGTGCGCCTCCGTCTACCTACTGGGGCTGGCACAGAGTGTTCATGGCGCTGAACGCCCTGTGCCTGTGCTTGCCTTGGCAGTTGTGGCGGGCTTGGTGGCCCTACACCATTATGTCCCTGCAGCAGCTGTTTCCGCAGAATCATATTGTGTAGCATACAACATACTATGAATATGTGGGCACATGTGCCTGGAGAGTACTGCAAGGCTCCACCGGATGTATCCAAGCACCGGAACCGTGATTTCAAAATCCCAAACACACGCTCTATGATTATTCTGGTTTGTGCGTGTGCCTCATTATGGCGTTCTTGCATGTGTGTGTGTGCATTTCTGATGGGTGTCATCAGCCACGGCTCCAGTGCATAGCCAGCATCCCCCACAAGGTGACCTTGTGTGATGTCCCCCCTGGCGAATACCTGATACAGCTGTGAGGCATGCCAGATATGGGAGTCGTGGAAGCTTCCAGGGCTGCCAGCACACACATCCATGATAATGCCCTGTGCATTGCACACGACCTGGCAATTGATGGAGGGGTATCCCTTGCGGTTTATGTAGCGTGTACCCTGCTCCCCGGGCGGTGACTTGATTTCTATGTGTGTACAGTCGATCGCACCCAGTACCTCTGGGTATTGTGCCACACGGTGGGAGCGGCGCATATTGCTAGTCAACTCCTCCTGAGATCTGGGGAAGTTTATATACTCATGGGCATGTCGTAACATGGCATCCAGGAACTGGTGTAGTACCCTAGATGCTGATGCCTGTGAGATACCCATTATATCCCCGGTTGGCCTTTGAAAGGTACCTGTAGCCAGTATTCGCAAGCTCACACATACCTTTGTGTCCACTGGGATGGGCTCCCCTCTGTTGTCTCTTGTTCTCAGGCATGGCCGGCACAGCTCCACTATTTGCTGTAACGTGTCCCTGTCCACCCTGTAGCGCTCTACTATCTCCAGGTCTTGCAGCCCCTGGTAGGTCACCCTTGGTCTGAACACTCTCCTTCTCCTGTGAGGCCTACGGTAGTTGTCGGCACCGTCCTCCGCAACTCCGTCTGTCTCTGCCACATACCTATGCATCACGGCCACGGCGGCACCCACCATATACATATTAAAAGTTCCCCGTGTGTTTACACCCTACGGTGCGGCGTTTGGGAAATCGCGCTGTGTGTTGTGTGCATTCACACTTTATACTGTTGTGCTGTATACCCGGTGATGTCATTGGGTGTGTCTGTGCAGCCGTATCCATGGATTATTTTCAGTGTTTTACGGTTGCAACTGCAATGGTATTGCCTTTAGTGTTACATTACAGTTGCCTGCATTGGCTTAGCTTTGCATCTTACATTACTGCATCCTGCAGGCACATGGCATATGATACATTTTATCTGCAGGCGCAGTTATGCTACCTCTGTACTTGGCTGTGCTATTTCAGTTCTTTGTTCTTTGCATTTCTACTACATACCCTACTATCTTTGCATTCATATGCCTCCCCTTTCCCGTTATGCAGGAGTCTGCATACAGAGTTGTCGTCTGCCGCCGTTTGCCCTTCCTGGATTGATTGGTGTTGATTGCTCATTACGGCTCCAATTACACTGCTTCCGCATTTCCTCATATTCTCCGCATTACCTTCCTATATCCGTGGCTGTTGACGGGGAGGCCGTCACATGACTGTGTTGGGGAACATAGTCATCCTCGTGCACATGCATCTGTGCGCGCATTATGTACTCTCAGCGCATCTATTTCCTCACACGCCGGTCCTGCTGCTGTGATGTGCATTGTACAGCCCAGGTTTGCTGGCCTCCAATATGCTTCCTCCTACAGTGGCACACCCTTCTGCGATTGACATGTATCTCGTGTAGGCCACTCGGTGTAGTACCGCTGCCGTTTGCTCCATCCTTACACCGGCGCCAGCTTTGCGATTCACTATTATCTGCCTCATTTGCATGGCATTGACTGCTAATACATGGTTACGGTGCCGAACACTGCCACCACTCCTTGACAACCCTTGCGCTGGGGTTGGGCTTTCCATACATACTATGGTGTGTGGTGGCTGTACAGCTGATGTGTATTATACAGCTCTTTTAGGTCATTGTCATATTATTTCATTGCTTTGCACCTTCTGTACACATATCCGGGGGTTCTGCTGTGGTTTCTACGTACATGACATTTTTGTCATTATTTACAGTTTGTGCATGTTTTCTTTGGACATTCTCTGTGCCTTTCGCCTTTAGCATATTGCACCTGTATGATACCTGACGTTGACAGCCTTCCGTTACTCCTTGGTCATGTTTGGGTAAATGTAAACCGTTTTTTTTCGGTTTACATTGCCGTGCCCTTACGCTACGCATGCCCCACTTCGTGAATCGCTATTTGCCTTCATTTGCATGGTGCAATACCGCACACAGTGTGATTAGCATACCTACGCCGGGGGCGGCGCAGGTCCGGCGCACGCCGGTAGTGCACGTGGGATTGCTTCATACCTGAATCGCTCGGTGGCCATATCTGGCTTTATAACGCCGACGCTATGCTGGCGCCTGGCGCAAGGTTCATGAATGCCGGGGAATATCTAAAAATGTATTTTGCTGCTTATTATTCAGAAATACTTTGACTTACATTATTGCAAATGATGTTTCCAATAAAACATATCCTGAATATATCTGAATTCTTGTAATATTTTGAAAACAACAAACTGGTAACATACAACCTCACAATTAAATCCTATGTTCAAATCCAATAAAAATTACTTGTATAAGTCATTGTATGATCACACATTAACATTTCTTTATTATATCATCAGCATTAAGAAGTACTATATAAAACAAACCAAAAATATTTTTCATTAATCTGTTAATCATTCCTCACAGTGCAAGCATTCAAACAGTTTTGTAACTGCAAGTGTATCAGTGTGTATAGGTGATAATGCATGTGTTCTTCTCACATCTAATTACCCATGCACAAATCTGCAAATGCTTTTGACAGAAAATCATACAAAAAATATTCAGTTACTCACTGAAACATCTCAATTAACTTTTCAGTGCCATAATACAGCATTTACTTTGCTTGTAACTCTCAGAATCTAAAATAATCCTTTATGCTACCTACAAGAAAAGTAATGTCCACATTAACAGCAAAATATCAATAATAAACTGCATGTCAGCGATGACCATTTCTCTCTTATTTATTTATTGTTTGTTTGTTTGTTTTATTAAAGAAAAACAGCATACAATTTGAATGTTTAAAAGTATGCACAGTGGGCAAGTGGAAATGGAAGGGATTAAACCTGGCATTTTAAAATAATGAATCATTAACTGCCAGTAAAATTATTTCCTCTTTTAAAATGTAACATGATTAAAATCCTGAATAAAAACTACTTGTTAAATTTTTAAGTGCAGATTTTCTTCTATCAGGATCACTGCTGCAAACCATTAAACCATCAGATTAGAATGTATATCTCATTTGGCATACAACCAACCAGTCAACAAAGTAAAACATCTGGAACTCATTATATTCACTGTAGACTGCATAATGACCAGCAGGCAAAAAAAAAAAAAAAATAATTTATCATGTTTAGCTTTTAAACAAAAAAAAAATCTCTCTCTTTCAGTCTCTCTGCTTGGCAAGCAGCTATAAATATCTCTGTTAGTAGTATCTGAATTTGTGGCATACAAACTGAGTTTCTTGCTGTAACATTTCTTGCTTATTTTCAAGAATGACAGTTTATAGTCACTGAAGAAAAGCCTTTTCGGACAATGGACTTCATCTTGTTGTGGTAGAAAACATAATACCTACATTTTAGCTAACTCTTAAATGCAGTTCAATCATTAATTCATCTGGATAATTACAGTTCAGTTGATATGTAGAAGATTATGCACAATAATTATAGTCATCTGAACGAAAAACAGTTCATATGACACATCTTCTCCTGAGAATTAATATGACTTTGTTGTTTAATTTATGGCATACTCTCCTGTCTCCCAAGAGCAGCTCTGAATAACAAATTGCCTTGCTTTACTATATACTGCTGCTATAGATTTTAATCATGTGCATGCCAGCAATACTTTGCTGTTTAGACTGCAAAAAGTTAGATTTGTAGTTTTCTCAACATAATAATGTAATGGCAAGACATCCTGTTGCTTATCACTCTATTTTGCATGGTCAACTCTTTTCTGTAGAGAATGTGAGAGTAAAATTCTCAGGATTCTCAAAAGTATTTTCAAATTCAGTCTACTTCTGCATTTTCACTCCAGTTTGCATTAATACTTTCTAACCATGAAAAGCATTAACTGATTACCTTAGCTTAAGGGTTTTTCCTTTAAAAATTTCCTCAATTAACTTTATCCTTGCAATTATGTAATTCAGAGATAGAAAATGTGCTTACTGTCTATAGATTTGGATGGTTGATTAACTGAAGTTGGTGCCAATTCTCCTGTCTTGTCTACCACCAAACGTACACTTTCATAATCTAAGGTCAGCTGTCCCAGCCTCATTTATTTAACATTTTCTCTGCTGGCCATATTTAAGAAGGGCCTATTCTATCAGCTGGTTAGGAATGCTTTGTAGGAGATCCATTTTCCTTCTTTATTGCCACAAATCGTCTCCCTCCATCTGCTGTTGTATGTTATAAATTTATAAGTAGATAACATATATCACTAGATTGTTTGATGTGCATGGCTGGTTCGGCCAAATGTAAATATTTAACTGTTGTCTGTCTCAAGTAAATTTAATGAGACATAAATTATGTTGTGGCATAAAACATTATTCAGAATAGGATTTAGCAGATTACTGACATTACACCAAAGCGTATCTAAACAGGCAGACTACAACTTAAATGCATACAAAGCCAGCAGTTACTTAGCTGACTTCACATCACACAATCTTCATCTAAATCGCAGCTCAGATTGTTACATTTCAGAAGGTTGTCATGATTTAACAGTACTCTATTTATACAGCATTTGTTATACACAAGGCTACAAACAATGGCAGTCTATTTGTACTCAAGCAATGTTCCATAACACCCTTTTGATTATAACATACAAAGCAGAGTTGTGTTTTTTTATCTTGACCTGCAATATGCAACTGTAGCATGGTGTCACAAATAGTTCTCACAGAATACAAATATTCTTCTTTTGTCTTAGTCTGTTTAGTCTGCTTAAAAATAATGTCTAAAATAATTCTACCAGACAAAATGCATTCTGATAATTGTGTCTTCCCACCATCCTCTTAACACTTGAGAACCACATATGAACAAGGCATTCAAAGATTTTTTTTAACATGAGAAAAGTGAAGATTAACCATTACTTTTGCATATTCTCAAAAGACAAAACTAAAAACTTTACATATGAGCTTGACAGTTTAAAACACTGAAAGTTAAGGTAGCAAAACATTACACTTTCTTCCAGGCATGTCAAATGCTTTCCACCCTTGTCAAAGGGAATAGGGTTAACAGCAGCAATACATTTAGTAGAAGCAGTTTTGGATGAGAATCACTGTCAGATTTGTTTTAGGATTTGGAAAATGAAAGTAAGGTACTCACCATAATGACAGATCTGTGTTGTCTGTTTCAATCTTTCCTCAATGTATGGGTCTCAGATCTATCTTTGGATCTGGCTTTGCCAACTTCAAAGCTTTAGATACAGTGCTCAGGCTCTTTTCTATGCCCATAACCCCCTGTGTATGAAGCAAGATACCTAAGATTGAATCTGCCCACCAGTAAAATGGAATTTAAAATTATAAAGGCAATGACAGACAAACAACTTAGCAAAAGTAAACACTGACCTGCTGACAGAAGAGAGTGAAACACGACCTTCAGGTGCCAAGACCAGGTCAGCTAGAGTCATCTCTTAATAGAAACATAAGGAAAATGGTGCATACAAAAAGTAAGGTGCCAGATGGTGGACAGTAGTTGAGGAAGGATCAGGGCTGGCCTTAGCTGAAATGGCACCATAGGCAAAGTACTGCTCTGGTGCCCCTTAACCCCACCCACACCAAATTCAAGGAACACCCCTATTTGAGCCACGCCCACAGACGGGTCACTCCCACAAAATCCACTCCAGTTCTTTCAATGTTTAAGTGCATGAAAAAACAGTCATACTGTAACAGACACCTTTTAGTGTAGTTGACTGCAATTGAAGGCTGAATTCTCCTTAATAAACCTGCTTGATCTGTTGCTAGTTTACAAGACTGAGATTGTGACAGCCTCAGGGTACAAAAAATGCATGTGGATTTAAAGACAAGAGTCTTGCCTGAACACCAGAATGTCTGTAAATGACTTGAAATCAGAGCTAAATAGAAGACTGTCACAGCCGGATTGATGGCCATCTATATTCCTTCATGCCGATACAACATTCTTATGATATGCACTCATATAGAAGCCACATGCCTTGCACTTTACAGATCCTGTAAACAAGCTCTTCAAGTATAATGCAAAGTTTATTTTGAGTTTCTGGTCCTGCAATGAATAAACAAAGGCCAGCTCTTGATTATGGCAATTCAGTTGTGCTACCCATGAAGTGATTCACATGATTATAGGATACTAGGCTACTGGCATGGAGGCCCTAAAGCCTAGCCAAGAATTTCAACCATTTGACAAACAATACACAATGCTGTAACTATTCTGAAATCTTTATGATTTACTTTAAAATACAAGAATGGCAGTGTGTTTTATCATTACTCCATTATAAAAACTGAAAAGAAAATTACATGGAAGCATTTCTGCATCAATATTATCAATTAAACAATACATCATAACTGCCTGAAATATGGAGTTCCATAATGCTGACAGTGAATGTACCAAAAAAACTAACAAATATATCTATGTCTTTCTCTCTCTAGCTATATCACAAAGACATGCATCATGAGCGTTTCTCCCCAGGCTGCCACTGAAAATTGGCCACAGAATGATACAAAATAATCCATATTGCTAGACAAAACCATTTCTGCCATCAGCAGAACCACCACAACAAGCCACAGAAGTTCTGGGCAGGTATTAAACTCCTCCATCCAAGACAATACACTACTCCAACCCCCTCAACCCCTAAACAAAAAGCGCCAAAGTCCATTGCCAACACCTTCAACAGTTTCTTCACAAAAAACATCTAGGCTCTTGCTAGCAAACTTAAACCCACTTGCCCTAATGCTGAAACCCTTAAACCCAGTGACAATCTCCTTTAGCTTCCAAAAAGTTCCGACTTCTCTCATTACAGCCCTAATCACAAAACTCAAACCAACCACCCTTTTAGCTGACCTCCTCCCTGCAGAATACCTGCTGATGTCATAGCATACCCTGTCACTATTTTGATGAACAGAACCATAACTGAAGCCTCTGTCTGGAAAATATCCCATGTCATACCACTCCATAAAAGTGTCAGCTCCATTAAACTGTCAAACTATAGTCCAATAACTATCCTTTCCCCTCTGGCTAGAATTATGGAAAAGTGTATCCATAAACAACTCTTACACTAACTTATTCAAAATAATCTGGCCAACTCCCAGCACGGATTTAGACCACAGCACAGTACCACCTCAGCCCTTATCTTCTTTTCTGTCAAATTCCAACCGTAACACACTATCTTCTGCCCAGTTTCTTGATATTTCCAAGGCTTTTGACATTGTTAACCACCAGTTATTCTTACTTACTCTAATTCAGTAGGCAAAACCAAGAAGTCGCTCCCATCTGACCTTACTCTGAACCCCTCCCTTAATCAGTTAAAAAAAAAATTTAAACCAGTATTTTAAAACTCACTGGTTATGTACTTGCTCAAAACCTGACTAAAGCCTCATCCACTTCCATATCCCAGCAATTTTATTCATAGCAACTACCCTCTTACACTAAAAGATCTGAAAAGGGAAACCAATATCTTTGGAGATACTCTGTATTTAAACTGCACCTAGAGGTCTGATAAGAGAAACTAACATATTTGTATATATTTCTGTATATAAACTGTATTCTTCATAAGCTTGAAATGTGAGACTAACTTGTATGTTAATACAATGTTTGTGCATATACTGTAACTTGCTTGTCTTTGTAAGTTTGGAGCTTTTCTCCCCTGGCCTCTGCTGAAAATGGACATGTATCCAGTCGGACTATCACAGTCAACAAACTTAAAATATAATAAATAAAATAAAAATGAGTAGAATATTTACATTTTGCCACAGCCAAGAAGGACAAGAGTGCTAAACCTGGGGTCAATTTGCAGTTACCCGTACATTCAAATAATGTTTGAAATGTGCAAGATCTATACCTTTCTCAAGTTTCTTTGTATAGAACCACACCACTATGATACACTGCTTTTGATTCTGTCTTACAGCATGTGAAAATTTAGTAAATCCATACTCGGGAATCAAAATACTTATAGCGTTAGGAAATTTAAAACGCTTCTCATCATTAAGTCTCACTTCACTTAGTAAGTACCCTAGGTAAGTACCAATTTCAAGTGTGATACAAGACTGTATGGCCAAGAAAGTCAAAAACTACTCATACATTCCAATGCACAACAACAGTAACTAAAGGAATTAGAAAAATCATGGTAATACTCTGTCCAGATAATGTTTACAAATTAAATTACAACAGCTAAAAGAACAGCAACAATAAGTCAATAGTAGACAACTATATAATGCCCATAAGAAAAAGATCACGTGTCAGCAGAAAATCACTGGTATGAACCCATCAACATAACAGATTGTCCGATACAGTGCATAAAGGCACATCACCTCCAGTGGTTAAATACACTCAGCAAAGCCCTCTGTATACATTTACTATATAAGAAAGCATATAACAAGATTCCTGGTGCACTGAGCTACATTTTTTTCCTTATTTACTACATGGATTGTTTTTAAACCTGCTGGAAAAAAAGAAAATGTTTTGACCGCTGCTTGTTTATCAACATTCTGAATATAATTAGGAAAGACTGCATTTCGCTCAAAAAACAGCTCTGCATATTGTTTTTACTGTACTTGTGTTGAATTTATACTGTTAGCACTTTAAAAAGTTATTTTTTGTTTAATTTAATTGTTAGGCTAACACACTCAAGTGCGCTAGCCGTTTTATAGCATTTATTGTTTGTTACTGTATCTTTTTCTCCTTTCTCTGTAAATTGTCCAGTCTTCAGATTTTGCTGATCTCTGGGCTTTGTCTTAGTTCCTGTGCTATCCATATCCTTATTTGGATAAGAGGAAGGTTCTTTGTTCACCAGTGGGAGTGGGGAGCACTGAGCAACCTTTTTGTCCCTAGAGGATTGGTTCCAGCCCAGCAACTTGTAGTTTATTGGCCATTTTGGGTCAATTCCTGGCTCTTTTCAACCCCCTGCTATAAAGCCCGCTTTTGAGTGCTTTTTCACTTGTAAAAGACTCAGCACAGCTCCTCGTGGTGTCCTGCAGAGTTCTACAAGCAGCAGAGAGTGAAAGAGTGACTTTACTGGATTTATAAGTATTTTTTCTGGCTTTCGCTTAAATTACTGCATCTCGACTGCATTTCGCTCAAAAAACAGCACTGCATATTGTTTTTACTGTACTTGTGTTGAATTTATACTGTTAGCACTTTAAAAAGTTATTTTTTGTTCAATTTAATTGTTAGGCTAACACACTCAAGTGCGCTAGCCGTTTTATAGCATTTACTGTTTGTTACTGTATCTTTTTCTCCTTTCTCTGTAAAAAAAGAAAAAAAAAACAAAAAAATATACTTGTTTTCCCACTTTTCTGAACTAGAATAGTCCAGTCTTCAGATTTTGCTGATTTCTGGGCTTTGTCTTAGTTCCTGTGCTATCCATATCCTTATTTGGATAAGAGGAAGCTTCCTTGTTCACCAGTGGGAGTGGGGAGCACTGAGAAACCTTTCTGTCCCTAGAGGATTGGTTCCAGCCCAGCAACTTGTAGTTTATTGGCCATTTTGGGTCAATTCCTGGCTCTTTTCAACCCCCTGCTATAAAGCCCGCCTTTGCGTGCTTTAGCGCGTTTTAGCGCGAAGTTGCTCATACAGCAGCATAGGGCAGCGCCGGTTAATCAAGTTTAAACTATTTCTGGCTCCGTAAAGTCTGCTCTTCAATTTTTCCCTTAGAACTGTTCTACTTGCAATCTAAACAGCCTATACTCTATCTGAAAAGCTCAGCACTTGCTCCTAAAGCATTTTTTATACAGGTAAAGCACTCTTAAACAAAAGAAAGTACTTCATTCACCTAAATTCCCTTGAGTACCCATTTCCCTATAGGTCCTTTCTGACTCAGTTACACAGCAATCTTTTTTACTATTTCTAGCATGTCGAAGGGTCAGTTGCTGGCGTCCTCTCCTGTTCAGCTGGTGAATCTGGGAATCTTGAGGCAATGTTACAATTGCCTCATGTACACAGACAAATCTCTCCTCCTCCCAACAAATACAAATATATGCGAGAGATGCAACTATATAGCCAAACTGGAGGCTGAGCTCTCTCAATTCAGTACTGGCAAGACCAGTCAGGAGGAGAAGGTAACCACACACACCACAAACCCAGTCTCACATAGAACTATCACAACTGCAAACCAAACACATAAACACACAAAAACATACTCGAGGCTGATTAAAAATCTACCAAAACAACAGAGGCCTCCAAAGCAGACACCCAAGCAACCACCACCTCAAGACATAGCACATGCAACACATAGTTCACAAAGTTAGTGTGCTAAACAGTCACAGCCCTTAAGGCCAAACAACATGCCAGACACACTTGTAATAGGTGACTCCATAGTCAGACACACTGACGTCCCGCTCACCAGACTGAACAAGGAAAAGGTCACAGTAAGCTGCCTGTCGGGAGCTAGAATCCGCCACATAACACAAGCACTCAGGTCACTCCACAGCAAGTACAAATATGACTCAGTCATTGTACATGCCAATGTGAATGACCTGAGACGTACCTCCCTGGACTACATGAAAAGAGACATAGAGGAGCTCTCTGATTATGTAGCCCAGGCCGATATGACCCTGACCCTGAGCAGCATCTTACCCTCACCAAGAATGATGCCACAGTACAAAGACAAAATGATCAGTTTTAACAATTGGCTTAATTACTGGTGTCATTCTAAGGGGATCCAATGTCTGTCTGCTTGGGATGACATGCTTGACAAGCCACGCTGCTTCGCAAGGGATGGCTTGCACCTGTCACCCCTGGGCTTCTGGATATTGGCCAAGGCTCTTGCCACCCCCATAGTGCCTTTTTTAGGCAAGGCTGAAATGACAAACCTACCTCCCTAGAAAATACAAGTGGAAAAAAACTAAGGGTAATGCTGCTCAATGCCAGAAGTCTAAACCTCAAGATGCACGCCCTCGAAGCCCTCCTCAGTATGGAGAACATCGATGTCTGTGCAGTGACTGAAACCTGGTTCAAGGCTCCTGAGAGCACCCCAGCACTATCAGGTTTTACCTCATATCATGCTTTCCGGCCCCAAAACTTGGACCAAACCACAAAAGGAGGGGGAGTATCCATATTCATCAAAGATACCCACACCTCCAGGTTAGTGGCAACGCACGAAGCATCAGAGACCATCCAGGTGCAACTAACCGTAGGCAAAACTGCCTTACAGTTAGTAGCATGCTATAGACCACCCTCTCAAACTCAGGAACCCCACACAGCCTTCCTGAAGACACTGGAGAGTATGAATGCCTCTCCAAATACCATCATTTTGGGAGACTTCAACTACCCAAACATAGACTGAGAACATTACTCAAGCCCCAACACCCTAGCCCAAAGGTTCCTAGAATTCATAAACTCAAATGCAATGGAACAACTAGTCACCATTCCCACAAGAGGAGACAATATACTAGACCTGATCATCACAAACATGGGGACAAAATGCTCCACACCGGAAGTATATCCCTCTTTGGTAAGATCAGACCATAAATTAATCTCACTGGATATCCACATCCCGCCCCCACCCCCTGCACAAAGACCACAGTGAAGAACTTCTCAAAAGCCAACTTCACACTTCTTAAGACTGAAGTGGTATCCTTCAAGGCCCCTGGGCCAGTGGAAACCACAACCCACACTGCTGAATCCTTTGCAAATGCCTTCTACGGGCACCTTCAAGAATGCATGGATCATGCAATCCCAAATAAAACCAAGACCCATTCCCCCAAAGGCAGGCGCCCAGTCTGGTGGACCCCAGCCATAAACAAACTTTACAACAAGAGGAGGAAGCTACTACATGACAGAGCAAAATCCCCAAAAGGGAAGGCATCTCTGATCAGTACTAGCAAAAAACTACGATCACTCATAAAATCATCCAAGGCCAACTTTGAGAGAAAAATCGCAAAAGACACAAAAGACAATCACAAGGCCTTCTTTAGCTATGTTAGAAACCTGGGTGGAAACTCCCAGATATGCTCAGAGTTAGTCCAAAATGACACAAAATACACTGAACCCACTGACATTGCCAACATTCTGGCAGACAGGTTCAGTGCAAATTTCTCCTCCCCCCCAAAAGGAGTAAAAACTATCCCAGCAGAGTGTAGCCTCCCTAACATCTCAGATGCCCAAGTGAGAGCCGCCCTCTCTAAAGCTAAAAACACAGCATCAATGGGACCAGACGGTGTCCCGGGCTGTGTGCTACATGAACTCCAAGAGGAACTAAACCCACACATAAGGCTGCTATTTAATCTTAGCCTTACTACAGGATACGTACCCAAAGAGTGGCATACGGCAACAGTGGTCCCACTTCACAAAGGCGGTGCTTCTACGGACCCTGGAAATTACCGCCCCATAAGCTTGACGAGCCTGGTCTGCAAAGCTATGGAGAGGATCATTATGTAACTCATAAACAAAGACATTGGGGACCTACAGACATTGGATCCTACCCAATTTGGCTTTGTCAAGGGCAGATCCTGCCTTTTGAACTTGGTCGACTTTTTTGTAACAGTCACTAAGGCCATTGATGAAGGCAAGGCAGTTCACACAGCCTACCTTGACCTTGCAAAAGCCTTTGACACAATACCCAACTCGGGCATCATAGACAAACTCACCAGCTTAAATGTAAACCCATATGTCACAAGATGGGTTGCAAACTGGCTCAAGGACAGAACCCACAGGGTCAGAGTTGCTGGAGCTATGTCAGACTCTAAGCCAGTCACAAGCGGTGTCCCACAGGGCTCAGTCGTGGGACCCCTCTTGTTCGGCATTTATTTTTCCAAGGTACAGGCAAACATAGGAGGATTGTGGCTGACAAAGTTCGCAGATGACTGCAAACTGGGCGCCATAATTGATACTCCAGCGGACACAAACATCCTTCAGAGAGGCCTCATAAAAACGGATAATTGGTGCCAGAGCCATGGCCTTAAGCTGAACGCCAAAAAATGTATAGTCATACCCTTTGGGATAAACAAGGTACCCACAAATTACCACATAGGTGGTAATCCATTAAGTACGGAAGAGGTAATCAGGGACCTAGG
This sequence comes from Protopterus annectens, assembly GCF_019279795.1. NCBI lineage: Eukaryota > Metazoa > Chordata > Ceratodontiformes > Protopteridae > Protopterus > Protopterus annectens. The sequence goes on from NC_056743.1 coordinate 1,266,209,254, forward strand.
GACCCAGGTTGACAGTAACCTCTCATTTGACACTCACATTGCCAAAGTGGTTAGGAAGACCTTCTATATTGCCCACTTTATCATGAAGGGTTTCACATCTAGATCAAGAGAGGTCATTGTGCCCCTGTACTCTTCTCTTATCAGGTCAATGATTGAGTACAATGCCCCATTTGGGATGTATCACACCCGACACCTGCAGCAGTTGAAAAGACCCCAAAAGTTCCTCACCAAGAGGATAAAGGGTCTTAAACATATGTCATATGCTGCCCGACTGAAAAAACTCCAGTTCTATTCAGTCGCATACCGCCTACTCAGAGGTGATCTGTGCCTGACGTACAAGGCCATGTCCAATCCGGAATTAATGGACATGCTCCACCTCAGAAAATCCAAATCCATCAGAGCCACGAGAGCAAGAGACTTAAACCTCAACACAGAAATAAATAGGACGTGCTGGAGGGACAAATTCATAACCCAGAGGCTCCCTACACTCTGGAATAGAATCCCAGTCCATGTTAGGCAGAGCCCCTCACTGATTCTATTCAAGAGAAATCTTGACGAGTGGATGGGAGATCGTAGGTTTACCCCGGGGTCATCTCTGTGTCACTACTAGACAGAGGCACAGTAAACTAAACCCTAAAAGGGCATAGTATTCTCATCCTAAGGGGTGGTGAAAGCCACACACACTCTCGCTAGGCTTATAAATGCACTAGGGCAGATAGCCTAGTACGAACCTATGAACCTATGAAAAACATTAAACAAATAAGAATGCAGTTCTTAACCCTGACATTATGCAGCACTTGTCTCATGTCAGATTTTTCTTTGGTCTAAAATAGCTGTTAATTTTAGATTTCAGTAGACATATTTAGCTGCACAACCTTTAAAGATACTGCATGCAACTTCAGCAAAGCATTCTAACACACTGAGAATAAAAGTTACCATCTACTTTGGCAGTGATTTGAGGTGTGTGAGAGACAGAGACAGAAAGAGTAGTCTTACATATGAAGTACTGTAACACCCTTGAAAGTTTGAGAAAGTTCCAGCTGAAATATGAATGTTCATCTTGTTCCCTGAATTTATTTCTAAACAGTTTGTAATTACTCTTTATCCAACTACTATTATTTATTTCATTAAATGCATACCTGGAACTCAACCAGCTCTGTGTGGGTTTCAAAGAGATCTGTGTATTAAACAGAAGCTTTCTCGTTGCTAGGTTATTTTTGTTAAATAAAACCTTAGAAGAAATCATGAAAAAGCTTATCCCATGGAACCAGTGAATTAAAAATGGAAGTATGGCATTTTGCAACACCAAGAGGTTAAATAATTTTGACTTCTAAAACGTTATCTTTCTAAAGCATCGCAACTTAGTAACTGCTGATGAATTTTCTTGACTAAGGAAAATGACATAATAAAATGGGCTGGAATCCTAAAAAATTCATTCTAAGCAAAGCACTACTCTGAGCTTTCTCTTGAACTATCATGGCTGTTATATATTCTCTGCAGGTGATTTGTAAAAAAAAAAAAAAAAAAAAAAATTATGAGAGAGTCAAAAACAAACTGCTACAGAAAGAGCGGTCATTTACATAACTAAATGCTAATGTGTCCAAGACTGGAATGTTTTAATCCACATTATACACTTATATACAGATTTTTCAGAGAAGAAACTGTCATCACTATGATAAGAATGTAAACACTTTTCCCACTAGCATTTATAAATTAAGAATAAAAAAAAAATCAAAAAGAAGCAAAGATAGCTCCACAGAAAGTACAGCAAAATAAAGGAAAATGTCAAGAAGCAGGAACTAAACAATAACTAAAAGTGCATTTATTCTGTGCACCATTGGTCTTATCCAGGGTTGTATTCACCCCTATGGATGAACTCCATTGTAAATTGGCATCTCTCAGAGTAAGACACCGGTCTGTAATAGAGGTTAAACTAAATCAGCCTCTCCCATTCCAGCTGGGATTACAATGCACATACCTCTGAAGTTCCATCACATTACAGGTGCACAGCTGCTCTCCAACTCTACACCTCCCTCACCCTCCCAAATCATTTCTATTTGTGTTCTTTGGATCAGTCCCTGGGAGGGACATCATTTCCTTGTAAAACAAGTGCACAGTAACAGTACATGAACTCAATATGGAATGGCTGTAAAACTACAAATAAAAAAATAAACTTCCCAAGAATTGGGCATGATATAAATATCAGGTGTCTGAGGAGATTGCTGCACATACTGCTACCACAGTTTCTATGCTACATACCAAATGCCCTATCAGTCTCCACACCGTAAACATTAGCCAAATTCTACCCTCCCGTTTGATGAGACAAGGAAACGGACATCTTGAGTTTATAACGTTTCATAACACACAGACGTTTACCAGTCAGACAGCAAAGAAAAAAAAAATCAACGTCCAATACTCACTTAAGCTAACCCAGCCCAGAGCAGGAAAACACAACAAAGCAAATTCAGGAAATATATTTTTATCTGGCGTTGCGAATGTGTGGCAATTGCATGCATGAGAGAGCTGCCTGCTGCCTGAATCGACTTACCTTCAAAAGCCAAGCAAGAGAAGCAAACAAGGGACACCCACAAAAATGCGAAAAGCGCAGTTGGTAGCCCGCATGGTCTAGAGGGAACCAGTCTGCCGATAATCCACGCCGACGCCGTCCAGTCCACAGATCAAGAACACAGGAAGTAATGACAGCCAATAGCTATGCCCGCCTCTATCGTCAATGAAGAAAGGAATGAGAGGTGGGTGTGAGCTGCATTATATGCTGTGGATTGGAGCAGTAGTCAGGGATGTGGGGGAGGGTGCGATGCTACAAAGGGCGGGTGCAGCTACAGCTGAAAAGTGGAGAGAGAAGTAAAGTTAAGTTAATGAAATTGAATTTGCACTTTTATGATACCGGCCTTACCGCATCCTAGGCAGTCGCCTAGTTCACCTATGCTTAAGGCCGGCCCTGGGAAGGATGGAAATAGACAACATGGATTTGTCACTATGGTGAGTACATAACTTTCATATGTAATGTTGCCTTTTCCATCCATTCCTCAATGTATGGGGCAAAGTCAACTGCTACTTTCATACTTGGGAGGCCTTATGAAAGGATATTCTGGAGCACAGCTGAACCAAAGCAGGTTCTAGATCTGGACTGCATATCTAATTTATAGTGTAAGATGAAAGTATGTGCTTATACCAGGTAGCTGCAACACATCACCAATTAGAACACTAGAGAAGAAGGCTGTAGATGAAGCCACAGGTCTGGGAGAATGAGTTGGAGTCTAAGGAAGTGGCAGTCTTCCTTCTTGATAAACATAAGAAATGCAAAGCAACAACTAGTGTTAAAGAGTGACACCTGTTTTTCCAGTTTAGCTGTAGAGGACACAAATAACTGATCAGATTTCCTGAAAGCTTTTGTGCACTAAAAATAAAAATGCAACTGACAAACATCTAGTAAATGCAAAGTATACTCACCCTTGTTCAAAAAATTTGAGATGCACACTAGAAGATTTATGGACTGATTAATGAATGATTCAGAAGCAGTCTTAGGAAGAAAGGAAGGGTTGTTTTTTAGCGACACTCTGTTGTTTTGAAAAACAATGAAGAGAGGTTTCGTGGATAGGGCATATAGCTCAGAAATTCTACTGGCAAAAGTGATAGCCACCAGAAATAAAATCTTCTATGATAAAAACTACAGATCAACCCTAGCAGCTGGTTTGAATGGGGGCTCAGTCAAAGCCAGTAGCACAAAAGTAATATCCCATGGAAGGACTGGATCCCTAAGTTGTGGATGTAGTAGAAAGGTACCTCAGAAGAAAGCATTGGATAATCTCAGCGATGCTATTGGTGTATGACTCTCAACCATATGGAAAGATGATACTGCAGTAACTGTACCTTGACTGTGGAATAAATGACTCCGTGTTGGAAAAGGTTTGTGTGGAAGACCCAAAATTGGTGGAAGAGAGGCTGAGAAAGGATTAATATTTTTTCAATCGCCCAAATAGAATTTTTCTTTTCATTTGCATTTATAAACTTTCCTAGTTACTGTACTAATGACTTGAGGGACCACTTGTGAGGGAGCAGGATAGACCTGCTCAATCTATTTGCATGGATATTGGATTTCCTTAAGATATGCATTGGTATGAGAAAGCAGCGAGAAGATATCAACCACTGCCACACACTCATGGCCTCTCGACACAGAGGATGAGATCTGGTTCTTTCCTGTTTGTTGATTTACCAAACAACTGCCATATTGTCTGTCTGAACAGATATCGCACCCAAAGGGAGAGAGTCCCAAAAGGTCTGTAGTGCTAGAATAACTTTTCTGCTCTCCAATTTACTGAAGTGAAGACTGGATTTGTTTGGGACCAAGTGTCTTGGATTGTCTTTCCAAGATAATGCCCCCCATCCCTAGTCAGGAAGCATCCATGGTCACTGTGGCTGGGGGGAAGGAAGAATGAAATGATGTGCCTGTAGAATATGTGGAGATTCTAGCCACCACTGAATGCGAGTTCTGCAAATGATCATGAGAATCACTAGAAAAGACATGGGTTGTTTCCTGATTGACCACTGAATCATCAGAATCCATTGAAGAATCTGCATCTAGAATTTGGCTAGAGGCACCAATGTAATGGAAGCTGCCATGAAGCCTAGAAAGAATAATTAGTCTCGCTGGTGGCTTGTGGAGAGATACGAATTCTTGGGCTTGGTGGTGAAATTATGTAATTATTGTTTGACAGAGTTTTGCTATTTGAAGTATTGTGTCCAAAAATGCTCCAATGAACTCTACATAATGGACTGGTTGTAGCTTGGACTCTTCTAGATTAACTGTAATTCCCAAGTGTATGCATAGTTGCAGCAAGGAGTACTTGGCTTGAATGAGTAAATTCTGGAAGGGGTGGTGATGAGGCAGTCATCCAAATATGGAAATACCCAGAAATCCTGCAGTCATAGATGAGTAAATCACCACTACTGCCGTACACTTGGTAAGCACCCATGGGGCTGTGGTGACACCAAAGGGCAGAGCACTGAATTGGTAATGACTGGCTCCCAGTCAGAAATGTCCATCTTTATGTGGTAGTATGAATCTTGAAGTTCTAGTGAGCAAATTCAGTCATTCTTCTTCACCAATGGAAGACTAGGCTGAATGGTGACCATCAGGATTTTGTTCATTTCACCAACTTGTTCAAGCAACTTAGGCACTCATTTTTTCTGACACTAAAAAAGAATCTTGAGTAAATTCCAGATCCTGTGTGGTCTGGGGGGACCTCTTGGATAACTCTATTTTTTAGAAGCTTCCTTATTTCTGAAGCAGCGTCTTCTCTTTGTGAGGATGGAACATCAAGAATTCTATAGAATTCTTAAGGAAGGGTGTGAGAGAATAAAATAGCCTCTGGGTATGATCCTTTGCACACACATGTCTTGAGTGATGGAATTGCTGGGTGCAGGGATAAGCTCCCCTGACTACCTTCAGTATGTGACAAGCAACCATTCAGGAATGCTGCAGTGGATTTCCAAGAAAGGGCCCCTAAAGCCTTGGTTTTGTGGGCCACCTCTGCCCCTTGGGTGACATCCATTATATAAGAGTTTCCTCCTTTGCTTCAGGGAGCTCTTTCTCCAGAAGTTTCAGATGTAAAGCCATGGGATTTATGAAACCAAATTCTCTTCCCTCCCACCTGATTCCTGAAAAGGTCCTTTGAGGGGTGGAAAATTCAATTCCTATGGCAGGCATGGAATTACCATCCCTTCTCACTTCTTGAGATAGTCTCTTTAACGTTGGGACCAAAACAGAGTTGCTCCATCGTATGCGGGCATTGACAAAGGAGATCTTGAAATGCTCCACAAAATCTCATAGCCGCATCTAGGCTTTCCGTCTTATTGAAATGCCTGTGTCAGCTACTCTACATGCACTTTCTATAGCATTTAAAATAAGTTGCATTGTGGCACTGGATAACAACTGCAGGGTTGCCAACTGTGAATCAATGGATTTTCTTTGATCCACAGTCAAGTCTCTGAGAGAGAATTGGTGATTTCCTTTGTCAAATCCCTCTGGAAATAAATGATCTGTTCCAAGAGTTAAGCACTCTCACTGAAAAGGTAAATGAATCATACACATGCTTCCTACACCAGTCCAATACATGCAACTCTCTATTTGATAGAGGGACAGTAGAGCATTCCTCCACAAGCTCCTTCTTAGTGGCTCCCAACAATACAATAGAATCTACCACGGAACCCTTGCTCCAATGGGGACAGACTTTGGGAGCAACCAAAAACCTGTTGAGCTTTTTTGGATAGCCTTAGCTGTGTCCAGTTCCTTCCACACCAAGGAGGAGATCAGGTCTCTCATCTTGTTGACCAGGGGAACCACCCAAAAAGTACACAGGCCAGAACTGAAAGCCTCAATAAAAACTGATTCCTCTGTAGAAGATACCTGTGAGGACCAACCCACTTTCTGTTTAAGAAGGGTGAGAATCTCTAGGAATGAGACATCTTCAGGTGGGGATCTGAGAGAAACTTCACCCTTATCACAATCAGTGTCACTGGTCAAGGATTCTTCAGGGAATCCAACTGTCTCCTCTTACAGTTGTGTTTCCTGTGAACCTCTTCTGTGGGTTATTCAGGACAGGACTCAGAAACTGATATTGTCTCCCTTGGGAGGAAGGACTTGAGGCTCCCCAGAAACTAGCTGTCATATACACACACACACACATGTGTGTGTGTGTGTGTGTGTGTGTGTGTGTGTGTGTGTGTGTGTGTGTGTGTGTGCGCGCATGTAGATATATATATATATATATATATATATATCTATATATATATATATATTTACATATAAAATATATATTTATATATAAACATATATCTTACATACGTGTATGTATGTATATATATATATATATATATATATATATATATATATATATATATATATATATATATATATATATATATATATATATATGGTTTACCACCATGTAATCGAATACACTGCAGTTGAACCCGCCAATGTTCGAGTCCAAATCCCGAGATTTTGCATGTCGAACGGCTGAAATGTCACAAAGAACACCGAATGTGACATTTTTGATCGCTCTGCATCAAAAACGAGTGCTAACATGGGTCCAAAAGGGGGAGTGGGATTGCCATTTGATGCATTTCCATTCGGTATTGTCAAGAGTTGCTGCACTGCATTCGATACACAGACTGTCGGCATTGTGTCCGTCGACTACACGGTGGTAAACCTATATATATCTATATATATATATATATATATATATATATATATATATATATATACACATATACACTTGTATATATATATATAGTACATGTATGTGTATATATATATATATATACATATATATATATAGTACATGTATGTATATATATATATATATATATATATATATATATATATATATATATATATTTATAGTACATATATATATATATATATATAGAGAGAGAGAGTTAGAGCATATGCATGTAGCTAACTATCACAAGGGCATTTCTAAGCATAGAAATGCATTCCAAATCTCTGACAAGTTCTGGTAGCCTAGATAAGTGTAAGCAGGGGCTTGGGAGGTTAAACATTTACAAGTCAGGCTGCCTGTGTCCATTAGAGAGACAGATGCCAAACCAGGGATAAATTTTCTGTTCCCCATCCAACAGTCCAAGTTAAACTTGAATTGGGTTAGGAAGGAACTCTGCTTCACATGGATGCGGAGCCTGTTTCAGAGAAGGGGTATTCTCTGATGATTCATTTCCGTCTCTCCAGCAGGTCCTATTTATATCACAGGCAAGGATCAAGTCTTTATAATGGGTAATTCTAGTGTTGTTTGTTTTGCGGGTGTGCAGGAGGTCCATCAGGGTGGGGTCTGACATTGCCTTGTATGCCACGCATAGATCATTCCTCAACAGGCTATAGGAGACATAATAAAGGGAGAGGGCTTTGAGGCTGCCTGCATAAATGGGACCAGGACAGCAGGCTGTGGGCCCTGGTAAATCCTATGGGAGGGAGGGTTGGACCTGGTTCCGAAAGAGTAGACCTCTCTCCAGGTTGAGAGAGTACTCTCACAAAAGCCTTGAATGCTGAGTTCAACATGGATTTGGGGACCCTTGCTATCAGGGCCAAAGCTCCCAAAGGTGGCTCAAGCATAGAAGTCAGTCAGCTGGAATCCAAGGCTGTTGCCACAGCCAAACTACCAAGTGATGATGGCCCTAGAGAGAGTAAACAATCCAAAGACCTTGAATCCAATCCTATCCTGTCGGAGTAGATGCCAACAGTTCAGTTCCAAGATTCCAATGACTCCAACAGTGTCAGAGCTGACTTCATCAGAAAACTCATTGGAGTCGAGAAGGTATGAAGCTTCAGCTCTGATGCAGATCTGCCCTGGGCAACAGTCAGATCCAGAGGCTTAATCTGAGAAGGAGCCATTAACGAATTAGGGGAAGAAGTAGTTCTTCTGGATCAGACAGTGATCAGAGCTGGGAGTACCCTAAACTGGATTTGGGTCAGAAGGAAATGCCTCATCATCTTGCCCACATCAACTTTGATGAGGTTCCAAGGGGACCTACCTGACCTCAGAAAAGAAGAAGAAAGTGCCATGGAAGGATAATGAGTTCTGTCTTTTTGGATTGGAGATGGTTGCTGAGGGGAGACATGAGCTGGAAAAAATTTAGGTGGCGTTACGGATCCAATAACAATCAGATCTGAAAAGATGTTGGCTCTGAAGGCCTACAGATCTTGGTCAGCAGAGCTGATGAGGGTGTTGGATCCGGAGATATCTTTTTTATTAATTTAGATTTTTCCTTGTCTTTTTCTCTCTTTGTCTTCTTTTGCTTCTCCCTGGGTTTTTAGGCATTTTTGTAGACAAAGAGAAAGAAGTGGAAGAAAAAGCAGCCGCAGACTTCCTCGATCCTGAAGAGAACTTCATTCCTGTGGTAGGATGACGGAGACCCTTTAAATCAACTTGTTTCTTCTTCGGTGATGACTTGTTGTCCAAAAGCCTCACATAGCAGGCAATATCCAAATGAGAAGGCCCGAGGCAATACACACACTTCTTGTGTGCATCTGAATTAGATAGATTGTGGGAGCAAGCTATACACTTTTTAAAACTGGAGGGCTTATTCACCATCGTTGTGGTCCAAATAAAGAAGAAAAAGAAGAAGAGGAGTTCAAATATAAATGAAAATAAAAGAAACTTATCTAGATGTATATATCTTTTTTCAACAAAACCACTCCTGACCACCAAGATCCATCAAGTGCTTATGATGGCAAATGAGATCTGGTTAACTCCCTCCATACACTGGGGGTTATGGGTAGTAGAGGAGCCTGACCACCACATACAAAGCTCTGAAGTGTCCAAAAAAGGATCCAAGGTTACATCCGGGACTAATATCTTGAGGAACGGCTGGAAAAGACAACATCAGATCAAATACTTATGAGTCTGAGGTACCCTATATAACATGTCGGACTTTCTGGGGCAGGAGCTTGACTATCAGGTAAACTAGGAACGTAGAAGAAAAATATTCTATAAAGCAGAAAAAACAGGAGGATCGGCTGCTGACAGACTTATCCAACTGTAGCAAATCATAATACATTTTTGTGCAAAAGGAATTTAATTCTGCTCACATTGAAAAACCTCTTTCATCTTTGATAACGTCTCCAAAAAAGATCAGTCTCTGAAACAATACTTTCCTCTGAATCAGAATCTTTAGATTGGGAAGAAATTCTGAAGTACAACCATCCTCCTGCACTATCTGCTTTCCTTACTGAAAATTAAATCCAGAAAGAGAGGGAACCAAGTCAGAAAGAGAGGGAACTCTTTTCCTTTTCTTGCCTGAAGAAGAAGATGTAGGCAAGGAAAAGGCAGAAATTAATTCTTTAGCAAATGCTGACAGATCTTCTCTCCGTCTATAAAAATAGAAACAGGAGATGGCAAGATCATCTCACCATGTTCATTATTCCTGTGGAAGCTCAATTGAAATCTCCAGGCTGAGTGAAAAACCTTCATGTGCCCCTTCCCTTCAGGCCAACAAGGGTGCTTCTCCCTTGCCTGCCAAGGACATCACTACATCTGCAAAAGACATGGCTATCTCCAGTCCTTGGTGGCTGTAGATGCAACACCATAAGAACCAGGAGAAAAAAATTAGTTGTCAGAGGAATCAGTAGTGACCATAGAATAATCTCCTATGAGCAGATAAGACACAACAGGACTCAGCCCGACACCCAAAACTTACTGACATCCTTCTTTGCCTTCAAACAGGGAGAGATAAAAGCTGTACAAAAGTACAGTTTTGTACCTACCATAAATGTAGATGTTCCAGTGTAAACACTGCTGCAGTCGATACACTTGGGTTATCCTGCTGTCAGGCGGTTCCCTAGTCGGCCTGAGTTCCAAAGTCTTGGTCCGGCATCAGTTGCTGTCACCTCCTCCCTGACGTCAGTGCGACAGGGGTATATAAGATGCAGCTGACACTATTTTCTTCAGTTTTTCTTGCCCCAGATGTCAGGTGCCCCCAAATAGGTAGGAAATTCAAATTGCTAGTAAAATATACAAAAGAAAAGCAAACAACCATTTTTAGTTACCAGCAAATACTCCCCATAGGTTATAAAGGGTAGATGACCTAGGTAAGTACCAGAAAGTAAGAGGGGAAGGAGGGAGGGTAACCTGGACTGCAGCAGTGTTTACACTCGAACATCTACATTTATGGTAGGTACAAAACTGTACTATGTTCATCGTGTTACACTGCTGCAGTCATTACACTTGGGTGGAATCCCAAAGCTGAGGTAGGGAGGCTGGATCTATAAGGCATTAGGGGTGGCTATAAGGCCTTGCAGGACAGCAGTGGTGAAGCCAGCTCTGTATTTGGAGTATAAAGGCAAATGGTAATGTTTGGTGAAGGTATGCACAGAACTCCATGCTGCTGCTTCTAAAATATCCTTGGTAGGTACTCCTCTGAGGTAGGCAGTTGAAGAGGCTGTTGCCCTGGTGGAGTGAGATCTAATGCTGCTAGGTACAGGTTTCCCATGGTGGGTATAGCAGAAACGTATACAGTGTCCTATCCATTTTGAAATAGTCTGCTTTGAAATGGCTTTTCCCTTGTGCTCCTGCAGCGTATGCTACCAATAATTGCTCAGATTTTCTGAAAGCTTTGGTTTTGTCCAAGCAGAAGTGTAACTGTCTGTGAATATCCAAATAATGTAGTAGTCTCTCCCCTTTGTTCTGTGGTTTTGGATAAAAAGTTGGCAATTGAATAGTCTGGTTTAGAGCCACACTTGATACCACCTTTGGCATAAACGTAGGGTTAGTTCTTAAAGACACCCTGTCCTGGTGGAAGATGAGGAAAGGTTCCACTGCCATTAGTGCCTGTAATTCTGAAACTCTTCGTGCTGATGTTATTGCCAGTAGCAGAGCAGTTTTCCAAGAAATGTATTTTAATTCTGCTGTGTTAGCTGGCTCAAAAGGAGGTAAAGTTAATTTTTCCAAAACAAAGTTGAGGTCCCAAGTTAGTATAGGTGCTCTACGGGATGGTCGTATGTTTTTAGCCCCTCTGAGGTACTGTTTGAGCAAAGGATTAGAAAAAATTGGTGGATCCGTGTTGTAATGAGCAGAGATAGCTGAGGCGTGGATCTTGATGTATGAAAAAGAGGGGCCCTTGTCTAGCATCTCAGATAAGTATTGAAGCATCTGAGGAATGTTTGGGACAAGAGGGTCAAGGCTGTGCACTTGGTTCCAGGCACAGAATCTCTTCCATTTATCCGAGTATGCTTTCCTGGTGCTAGGCCTTCTAGCCTCCAGAATGACATCCATAACAGCTTTGGAGAGAGGCATTGCTTGCTTGACTAAGGAATTTTCCATGCAGCTAGATTTAAGGTCTTTAGCTGGCTGTGAAGTATCTGATTGTTGTGCTGTGTCAGCAACTGTGGGATTTGAGGCAAAATCCAGTGTCATTCTTGTGCTAAGTTCTTTAAGATTGGGTACCAGTGCTGGTGTGGCCAGTCTGGTGCAATCAGGATCATCTTTGGCTCTTCCTGCCTGGTTTTTATGAGTACCTTTGGAAGGAGAGGTAAAGGAGAGAAAGCGTATACTTGTAGTTTTTTCCAGCTGAATGAGAGGGCATCCACTTTCCATGCTTGTGGATGGTAGCTCCTTGTGCAGAATTTCTGTAATTGGCAGTTCTTTGGGGAAGCAAACAGATCTATGTCTGGGCTCCACCATTCGTGTTATCATTCTGAATATTTGTGGGTTCAGTTCCCATCCATGTGGGTCCATGATGTTTCTGCTTAGGTCGTCTGCCAGTGTGTTTTTCTCTCCTGGCAGGAATTGTGCTTGCAGATGAACTTGGTAGTTTAGAGCTGTGTTCCACAAGGTCATGGCTTGTCTGCAGAGGGGGTAGGAGTGTGTGCCCCCTTGCTTGTTTATGTACCACACAACTGTGGTGTTGTCTGTCTTTAGTAGTAATTGTCCTGGATGCAGCAGGTCCTTGAAAGCTATAATAGCATTTTGTACAGCTAGCATCTCTTTTTGATTGATGTGGAGATGTCTTTGCTCTGTGGGCCACTCGCCCTGGATACATTTTTCTGCCATGTGTGCTCCCCACGCGTAATCCGATGCATCTGTTGTCAGTGTTTGCCTGGCTGTGGGTTGAGTAAAAGGCTGTCCCTTGTTGAGGTGACAAGCTTGTGCCCACCATCGAAACTCCTGTTGTAGGCAAGGAATTAGTGGTATAACTGTTTCCAAACTTTGACAGTGTTGAGACCATACACTCTTTAGGTACCATTGTAGTTTCCTCATATGCAGTCTGGCATATAGAATTAGTAGTATGCAAGATGCTATGTAGCCCAAGGCCTGCAGAATTTTTCTTGCAGGGAGTTGGGTCTTTGTTGCCATTAAATGAAAATATTGAGTCAGTTGTCCATGCTTGTCTGGCATGAGATAAGCCATCCTGGCCATTGTGTTCAAGCTGGCACCCAGGAATATTATCTCTTGTGAGGGCACTAGTTTTGATTTCTTTTCATTTACTGTGTACCCCAGGCAACAATCACTTTTTTATGTACGCCAGATGCTTTAGTAGAATGCCCTTGCTCTCTGCTTGAATCAGACAGTCGTCCAGGTATGGATAAATTTGAATTCCTTTTTGCCTGCAAAATGCAATTACTGGTGCGAGGCACTTTGTGAAGACCCTGGGCGCAGTATATAAGCCAAAGGGCAGTGCAGAGAATTGATAGTGCATTGAACCAGCTAGAAATCTGAGGTATCTTCTGCAGTTTTGTCTGATAGGGACATGCAGGTATGCCTCTTTGAGGTCCAAAGTCACGAGCCAAGCTTTCTTGCCCAGCATGGGAAGAAGCTGCTGTAGTGTCAACATCTTGAATTTTGGAACATCCAGGTAAGTGTTTAGTGAAGAAAGGTCCAGAATGGGTCTCCAGGCTTTGTCCTTTCTAGGAACCAGAAAGAGTCTTGAGTAAAATCCTTATCCTTGTTCCTGTGGTGGTACCTTTTGAATAGCTCTCATGTCCATGAATGCTGTAATTTGTTTTTGAGCCTTTGCCCATTGATTTGGTGGCAGATTTGGCATTCCTTTTAGCCTTGGCAGAGTGTGAAAGTGGAAGATGTAACCTTGTAATACAATGTTGAGAACCCATTTGTCTTTGGTGATGCAATGCCAGTTTTGATAGAAAAGTGCCAGTTTTCCTCCTAAGGGGGCTGCCAAGAGAGAACTGTTTGGCAGCTGCAGTGAAAAGTCATTGAGACTGCTTTTTATAGGGTTGAGGCCTGTCTTCCCCTTCTTTCTGGCCTGGTGCACCCCATTGTCGAGGCCTGTAAGGGCCTTGTGCCTGACCTCTACCTCTTGGACGTCTGTATCTGCCCCTTTGAGGTCTATCTGTGACTAGAAAGGACCAATTCTTTGTTGGCCAATTTCTGCTAAAACGAGGAGGCTGAACCTGTAAGAAATCTTTCACCATTTGCATAGATTTTGCCTTATCCTCCATCTTCTTTAATACCTCCTCTGCCTTAACTCCAAACAGCACATCCTGCTGCAAAGGTGCATCCAATAATTTGACCTTAACATGATCTGGTAACGTATTTTCTTTTAACCAAGCATGCCTTCTAATGACAGAGCCCGTAACTGCTCTACAGGAGGCCTCTAAGGAATCAAACCCACATTGTAAAGTATGTTTTCCCACTTGTTCAGCTGCATGCAATAAATCCTGCATTTCTTTAAAGTTAGGAGGATCTGAATCTGGAAGCATCTTTTGTTTCAACTGAGACATCAAAAATTGCTGATATTTTAGCATGTGAAACTGGCAATTCAAGGCTCTCATTGCTAAAGTTGCAGACGTATATACCTTCTTTCCCCATCTGTCTAATGCTCTGGAATCTCTGTCAGAGGGAACTGTTTTTTTTTGCTGATGAGGCCTTAATCCCTTTGGGTCCCTGAGAAATAGTTTCAGGGTCAGCAACAGAAATTTGTGAGTGTCAGGGACTCTGTAATATCTATCAGGTTTAACTGGGGCTGGGGGTAAGGAGTCAAGGTTTAAACTGGATTCAGTGTACACATAATCCACAATATCTAAAACTGGCGGGATAGCAAGGGGTCTGTGCTGAGGCAATAAAAGGAAGTCTCTGAACCTTTCCTTGGATTCTGAGTAATCCTGGCCTTCCCAATAAAAATGTTCCTTCATGGTATGTAAGGTCTCTCCAAAGGAGTAATCCTCAGGCGGAGAGGCTGATGGAATTGATTCCTCAGCATCAGAATCCTCATAAGGGGGTAAAGAATATCCTAGGTCTGAGGAAGAGTCTGAGGAAATGGACACCTGATCAGAGAATTCATAGTCTGCATCCTGTCTGGGCCTTTTATCAGGAGTGGGATGGGACCTTCTGATTAGGGTGATTAGGTCCTCGAGCCATTTTTAGCATTTGTTTCTTAGGTATGGAAGCCTGTCCTGGAGAGAGTTGTGTCTGTTTCTTTGCTTTTGAGGGGGGCTTAGACTTAGCAGAGGGTTTAATGGTTAACTCAGTAGGTCTGAAAGCACCCTCTGTAGCTGAGGATTGCTCAGCTACTTCGGTTCCCTCTGTAGAGTTAGGATCGGAAAGCTGAAAACCTAGTGTGTCCGAAGGCCCAGCCAGCTCCACGTGGGAGTTGGAGGTGGTCTGTGGTTCTGTGGAAGAGGTCGTCAGGGGCTGCGTAGGCACCTCGCTGAAAACCAGAGAACCGGCGATCGGCCTAGAAGAGGCCTCGTCGTCAGTTTTGGGCCTCGGATGCCTGTCCTTGTCCTTTTTATGCATTGCGGTCGTCGGAAGTTCCGACGGCATGGTGTAATTGAATTTTCTGCCAAAATGATGTCGGGCAAAATCAAACCAACGTTTAATAGTGCGCTTGTTAAACCTAGCACAAAACCGACAACCAGTGACATCGTGGTCAGGGCTTAGGCATGGAATAGAATAGGAGTGGAAATCCTTATGAGGTATTTGCTTCCCACAAGAAATACAATTATTAACTTTTACTGACATCGGTCTGAGGCAAGAAAAAGTTTCCCCAACGGGGTACTTAGCTTTTTTAGAAGACTTCGGTTCTGGATTCAGAATGAAAATCTCAGGAGTCGAACTTGCGAACTGCTTCTGCTTCGGGCACCACGCAGCAAGAAAGACTGAAGAAAATGGCGTCGGCTGCATCTTATATACCCCTGTCGCACTGTCAGGGAGGAGGCGACAGCAACTGACGCTGGACCAAGACTTTGGAACTCAGGCCGACTGGGGAACCGCCTGACGGCAGGATAACCCAAGTGTAATGACTGCAGCAGTGTAACACGATGAACATCAGGTAGATTAAGCCAAGAATGAGACTTTAAAAGTGGACAGCCAATCCTGAACAAGTCCATAAATGGCAATTTGAGAACAAGTGGTTCTGAGATAAGTTAACCAGTGACAGTTCTCCTGCCAGACAAACCTCCAAAATATGTATGAAAAATTTGTTTAAAAAAAAAAAAAAAAAAAAAAAGGGAATTTTTATACATAAATTTTACGAGCATTTAAATATCAAAACGTCCTTAGAAATGCATACCTAGTCAAAAAACATTAAGCTTCCTGGGAAACATAATATTTGAATTAGAAAAACAGAAATTTTCCTCAGAAAAATGAAAATAGTGGAAGTTTCCCCAACAGGGGACTTATTTACTCAGCGTTGAAGCGTCACTACCTGACTGGCAGTTCCACAGGACCCAGTGACGGAGCTCATTTTGGTAGCAAAAAAAGTTCTAAGTATTTTGGCACTCTGTCCTCTTATATGAATCTCCCCTCAAGCGCAGGACAGCTAGAACATGTGGAAGGTGCTCTTTAGCTTTTGAAAACTGGATATTCAGGTGGGGTAGGATCCAAACAGCTTAGCTTATTGTAACTGTGATATAATGTTGATTATACAATGACCCCTCATTAATATTCCAAAATGTGCACACTGATTGGCCAACGTACCCGTTTGCCCGTTGTAAATCCCACAATATACCAAAGGAAAAAGGTTAATAAAAAAAAAAAAAAAAAAAAAAAAAAACTGAGCAACGGAGACTTTCTTTTCTCCATTGCATCCATTTCAAAGCATTGATGTACTGGGTATGCATAGGAATGCAAGTCCCATATGCATGCGCAGTACAACACAAGGAAGCAGTATACCATCACCAGTGGAAGAACAGTAATGCGCCGTTATACAAAGACATTATTTAAGAAAAGTAAGTATTTTTTTTCTTAAATAATCTCATTGTATAATAGCAATAACTGACTCCGTGGTTGTGGTGTATTGAAATTTACCCATGGTTGACTTTATTTAATCACTTGGGATTCACCCTCTTGATTAAACCATGCCAACCATGGGTTGTTTTGTTGTTTGCCTTTTGGATTTTCCCGGTAAGGGGTCACCACAGCGGAACTCCAGTCTACTAATGATTGGCAGTAGATTTTTACGAAACGCCGAGGTGCCAACTCGACGCCCAACCTTCAATGAAGGCACTCCCATTTATGCACACATGTCTTTTGAATGCTACCCAACCACGGGGAGGACATGCAGACTCCAGACAGAAGGCACTCCCAAGCCCAGCCGAGAATCGAATGGGAGAACCTCTTGTTGTGAGGTAACAACGCTACCACTGTACCACCGTGGCAATCTTCAATATACCACACCACATCATCGGTTATTGCTTAAATAGATGGTGTGCCACTGACCTATAGAAACTAGCAGCATTCTGCAAGAATCAAACAAGTAACACTAATAATCAAGTGCATAAACACAAAATCCCTCCCATCCCCACAAACTTCAAACAATTTAAACATACTTAAACATATACATCAAACTGTCTAACCATACCACTTCCTCTTTTGGAGTTATTACTCCTAACTGATCTTTGACTTTGCCTGTTTTCTGGCAAGATCTGTCCATGTTACCACTACTCTCTTCTCTTTGCATTTCTGTAATATTAATTTCATCTGCTACACCATTAGCGATTCCCATTGCAAGACTAAGGCAATATTAAGTAAGGTATTCCTATAGCAATTATGACAGACATGCAAGGCATTGAAATTTTCATTTTATTTTCATTCATTATATCATTCTACACTGCCTCCCCTCACCACTATAATATAATTGAGTTGTCTACTCCTTCCCTTCAAAATTACTCCCCTTTGTCACCCAAATTTTCTGATTTTAACATAACTGTCAGTAACTCACTACATCACATAGGAAATGAAAGCTTTTTACTTTATATTAATGCAAAGGCAAAACTCAACTGTTCTAGACCACTGAAATCCATTCCACCTCTTGTGCTTCTAGAATTACTTGCATCCTCTGTATGTAATTTTGCAAACAATAAGTGGGAGATGTCCCTCCCTTTTCCACACCCCTTGCTTAAATCCACCTCTCTCTGCAAATTAATGGATCTTATTTACTACAATCAAGGAATCATACTAGATGCTACCATAATCATTTGGCTATTAAATGCAGATGTTTATCACTCTTATCCCTCAGATATAAATTTACTTAAAGAAAGTCCCCTCTCTCCCCCGCTTCTTAAAAGTTTGATCTGATGTTTAATAAAAAGTAATCTTTGTATTCTAGACCCCCATTAAGGGCCATTTCATGTTATTCAGGTTATAGCATTCATTTACGTTGAATCCTCTCCCAATATACTTTTTATATAGGCCAATCTAGGGCTTTCTCAAACATTTCCATCTCCTTTTAACTACCTTTTATCACTATAACATTTCTTGTTAATTCATTACAGCTTTTATTACAGACTTCCAAGTATTTGGCTAAGACCAGTTTTCTTAACTTAAAATGACCCATCATCCACAGTTTAATAAAAGTGTCACGCAGCCAAGCTTGGGATTATTACATAATTCCCTCATAATGTAAAAGAAAAAGGGAAAAGGGAGACTATGAAACACAGAAGTATGAAAAATAATGCTAGTTGTGTTCCTGAGAGAGGCAAAGGGCAAACAACTAAGTATGTCTTAAAAGCTTTCATTGAAATTTATAGGGGGTTGGGAGCATGGCCTAATGGTTAAGGTGTTTGCCTTACAAACACAAGGTGCAGGGTTTGAGTCTCACAAGGGATAATTGGCTAGGCTTACAATGGCTCGCAAGGGCAGTTAGTCTAGTAATAACCTATAAAGCTCTTTGCCCATATCAGACAGTGGAAAAGTCTCATGATGCAAGCCCTGCTGGTTAACATTGACTGCTTATTCAATTCCTTCATGTTTTTTTTGTCTATCCTGCATCTTCTTCTGAAGCACTGGGAAAGGCTTTGCAGGCATTCCCCTCTGTTTCTTCCTGGGGTAGGCGCCACATCTTTCTGAAATGTATTTAATACTTGTGGCACCTCCACTGAACCATTTTGCTCTTGCAGCAGTTTGTTCAGATCAGTAACATCACAGTCAGCATCAAGATAAGTCATTGTCCCTGACCTCTGAAAAACCTTTAAGACTGCTAGATATAATAAAAAAAAAACTGTTGAGTATAATAATTTAAACCTTAGTCTGAATTGTTCACATTTTCTCAATGCTGGAATGAATTTTTTAATCTGGACTCTCATTTAGATAGAAAAGTTATCATCTAAGAAAATCCTGGCACTGTCCAATTTCAGTGCAACTCCCCTTAGCCAGACTTTGTACAAAATCAGTTCTTTTTGCAGAAAAGACTGTATTTTAACCAAGACTGGCCTAAGAAATGCTTTACTCTGGTTGGGTGAAGCATACAATCTATTTGTCCACTCAGTCTGACTTTCTGCAAGTGGGATTTCTGCCCACTTGTTAATTGTTTTGGTCATAAACTTCCAACAGTTGCCTCCTATGCTTGTTCAATGATCACTATAAATCTCAAGTTTTAACTCCTTGAGCAATCCTCCAATTCTGTAAGTTTTCTCCTCAGTTCTTCTTAATTTACTTCATGTTGCAATATCTTCTCTGCTACCTCCATTCCCTGCTTTTGTGCTCTAACTCCACTTCAAGTCGGTTTAATATTTCTTCAGTTTCTTCCATTTTTTAATTTTTTTCCTATTAGCTATTACATATTCCTCCAGTGTGCTACTAATCTTAAATGCTTCCTTTTTGCATTTTTTGATTTTTTTTTTCTTCCAGAGTCCTGCTTTCCAGCTCCATAGCAGATGGATGTTGTTCCAATGGGACAGAGTTGAATGTCCACAAGGTTCTGGCTTCTTCTTAAGTTCTCTTTTTTATACATTTTCTTCATGGAAGCTGTTTTGTTTCCTTGGTCTCTTAGTAGGGGATTCCGGCGTGTAGATTGCAAGACGAATGCCCGTGAGCTACAATGCCAAAACTAGAAGGCCGTAGCACCACTAGACCATAGAGATGTGCGTCCGAAAGGGAGATACGCCGTTGGAACCCACATCGGTGGGAAAACAAATAAACGGAGACAACCCCTAAAGCAGCTACGCTGGCTGCAAACTGACAGTGTAAACAGTCGCACAAAGCCAACAACAAGTAAAGCCAAATGATCGCAAATAAAAGTATCATACCCAACCGCTCCAAATGTCCACACAAAGCACAAAAATACAGTCAACACAAAAAGAAAAGCAACATACCTGTAGATCTCCACAACTCCCCAGAAACCCGCACACTAAACATTCCCGTGAAGCAAGTAGAACAATCCATAGTAGCTGCAGCAGAGCGTATGTACATGCGCATCTTCCAGACAGCAAGTCCCTGCCAATACAGTCTACCATTATATAACAGCACAGACAGCCTTGAGCTGTGCAGAATATGTGTAGCCTAAATAACACACATATGTGGACATCCAGCAGTGTAGTGGAACAGACAGATGAGTTTCAGACTGCATACCCCTCAGAAAGTACATGCTACTGCAA
Source organism: Protopterus annectens (assembly GCF_019279795.1). Classification (NCBI taxonomy): domain Eukaryota; kingdom Metazoa; phylum Chordata; order Ceratodontiformes; family Protopteridae; genus Protopterus; species Protopterus annectens. Next base: position 1,266,229,619 of record NC_056743.1, read on the forward strand.
GACCTGTTGGTGTAACACCAACCATGCATGTCAAAGCATGATAGACACATTATCTCTGTGGGTACCACTGTTGTGAATGGTTCCATCTCATGCTCAACCCATAGTGATGGAGAGGCATGCCTGCAACAGACAGCAACTGTCCTGCCAGAGCCCCCCCTAGTGCAATGGCAGGTGGGAACATGGCAACTCAGGCAAGCACAGACTACCAAGCCAACAGCAGGGAATAAACATTCTAGTAGGGGAACACTGTCACGCAGGGGTAGCAACCCTCCACCTAGTCCACAGCAGCATGTGTGTATTGCAGGGGCTGCCAAACCCATCCATTGTTTGCTGGAGCTGGGGTACACAAGTATGCAGGCCCACGTAGGCAGACAAGGGTGCAACACAGAGTAACCTCCCTATGTAACCTCTGTCACTGAAACTGAGTCTAGGCCCCACACCCTGATTGGCCAGCAGCAACAGCTGGGAGTTTAAGGGGACCTGTTCAGTACACATAGAAATTGTGTTGCAAGCAAGCCGTATAGACACCTACCAGACTACAAGCACTTGTCAGCCCCATGGCTGTGTGAACTGCACATAGTGAAACCGTAGCAGAACGGGTAGTCAGAGCAAGGTGGAGTACAGACAGCTGCACAGGGAACTGTGGCAGGCAGCGCTACTTCACAGGGTACAGCACAAGGCGGTGTACAGCAACTATTCTAACATCCGATAGTGACTTGTACCAGTGACGTGTCTACATCCTGTTCACAGCTACACTGGCCGTGATGGATACTGAGAGGTCATCAACAAGTGGCGTTATCATGATGGAATCTATGTACCTGTATAGCCCTGGTCAGCTTGGCAACAGATACAGCATAGTGCCAAGCCAACAGGGCAAACCATTGCTGGTAGTGGAGGGATACCTCTGCCATTTGGAGCATAAAGCACCACCTAAACGGTACTGGGCATGTACTGAGCAGAGAGTACAGGCCTGCAGAGGTTGTGCCATCACTGTTCATCAGGATGAGGGGGAAGAACTGCTTAAATCACTGCCACACCAGCATGGCCCAGATGCAACAATAGCCCAAGTGACTACACTGCAAGCAGAACTGCAGCAGAGGGCAGTAACCGGCAATGACTTGCCAAGCCTGGTAATGCAGAGTGTCCAAGGCACAGCGGATGACAATGTACTACAAGAGATGCCTTGCCGTGCCACCCTCCATCGTAGCATAACCAGGGTACAGCAGAGGGCACGGGCATCCATGACCACTCCTCCAGTAACACTCGCGGATATTGATGCCAGCCAGTATCCACCCCGTAGTGGCAGCTTTATCCTCCGTAGAAGGTCTGATAAGGATGGGACTGATTCCTTGGTTCTACTTACAATGTCACAGAATCTGACTGATCTGTGCAGATCTGACATTATTCTTGGGGATGGCACCTTCCCTACACGGGCTGATATATGTCACCAGCTGTATACATTACATGGATGTATTGGCACCCCCACCTCAACAAGGAGTGTCCCCCGGTGTACTGTCTCATGACAAGGAAGTCAGAGTCTGCATACAACAGTATGTGGGAGATACTGAAGGGTATGGCCGCAGAACAGGGATGCACCTTGGCTCCACAGTATATTATGACATGGTTTTGAGAAGGCAGCGATCCATGCCAGCCGTAAGGCATTCCCCTAGAGTATTCTGAAGGGGTGCCATTTCCATTTCGCACAGATCATTTGGCGACAGATCCAGCATCACCACCTTAAGGCCCTCTATGGTACGGACATTGCTTTCTCAATTGCCATCCGCAAGCTAATTGCGTTGGCATTTTTATCAGTGGAAGATGTTGTCCCTGTATTTCTGGACATCGTGGCTACTTTACCAGACTGTGCACAGCCTATTCGCTTATTTCTGGATCCTCATTATGTGCGAGGCTGACCACACACGTATGCATCCCGCTGCTCTGCACAGCAACGACTGCCATCGTCTACCCTTTGAAGTTTTGGAATGTGTGTAATGTCTCTGACATGGACTTTCTGTGGACTAATAACCAGGTAGAGGCATGGCATCTTCGGCTGAAGGTGTTACTGAGACACCCTACTGTGCAGCTATCCGACCTTCTGTTTGTTCTGCAACAGTAACAGAACCTGACAGATACCCGACGAGAGTCTCTTTTGAGGGGGATGCCTGTGACAGCACGTAGGAAGGCTATTGTTTTAAGGGAGTGTCATCTAAAGCACATCTTGCAACATAAGTGTGACTACAGTGATGTGCAGAATTTTCTCTGTGCTGTGGCACATTTCTATAAGTTGTGATTATATATGGGTTTAGTATGCACCAAGCACTGCACACATCACTTTACATATTGTGTTAATAAAGGCTTTGCCCACAGCACACAGGTTTCACACTACCACTTTCATGTCCACTTGGCATCCTATGCCAGGCACATGTTCCACTGACAGTTGCACATGGTGGTTTCTAGGGGGGTGGAGTGTATCACTAATGGGGTTTGTGTCTCCCACCTGTGGTTAGGGTGCAGGGGGTTCCTCTATTCCCACAGGGAATTGTCTGCAGGCATTTGTCACTGCAGCTAAACTGTCAAACTGCCATGTGTCCACATCTAGCTGTCTCACAGGGGGGTGTCGCACTGCCTAGGTGCCTGAACCCCTTAGTAGGACTCGTAGATCAGCTCTTGCAAGCTATAAATATTTCTATCAATTTTTATATTATTTGGCTGCTCTTCTCAGAAAACAAAAAATGGCAACAGACTAGATTGTTGCCATACCAAAGTCCCACTGCCCCAAGACTTCATGAATATTTCCACTGTTTTAGCCTGTATAACCACTCCTGAAGTTCATTCCACCTACACAGTGCCTGAAAAAGTATTTATTCATATCACAACAAAATTAAGAACCTTTATTTGGTAATCACACCTCATCTCTGCCCTGTTTCCATCCTCAAATTTCCCTTTGACTACCTCATGCATCAGTGATGCATCATCATATCATGCAGGACTTTCCCTTCCTTGTTTCTATGGTATGTATCTAAGGCACTGGATTTCACCTCATATCACATTATCTAGCCTTTAAATATCCTGAAGGCCTTTGTCTGTATTCTATCACTTAGCTTTTTATCCTTTATGGAGGATCTATAGAAATGACCAGAACACTTTTGCTGTGGTCTCATTAATTCTTTGGAAAAGAGAGGATCAAACTTTTGTCTCTTGAGTACTCTTTGAACAATGTACCTTAACATCTTGTTGGCCTTTACTGTTGCCTGTTTGAATTATTCCCGGTAGTTTACTGTAATCATAGCTACTAACAAAAGTGTAACTCCCATTTCAGCTTGTACTCTGTCCTTAAGCGCAAATTTTAGGTGTCTTCTCTCTGATGTTGCTATCAGCCTACCCAGTCTCTCTTTTAAACACACACACCCTATCATCCCCTACCCACAGCATTGGTGATATCTGCAGAAGACATTGTCCTGTTCTCAATTCTTACCTTTATTTCTGAAAAGTAGACAGGAAATACTGCAATGCCCATGGATGGGTGACTATTGTGGCATACCACTGATCATCCTCTCTCTTCTCATGTGTATCCCTTCACTGCAATTTGATACATTCTATCTTTCAAAAAGTTTTGTACAAAATTGTTTATCTTTAGTCCTCCAGTCCCCTAAGCCACATTAATTCAATAAATAGCCTCTTACAGGAGACGGCGTGGAAGGCTTTGATAAAGTACAGGAAGACAACATCAACCATCTTACTCCCATTTATCACCCACATAACTCAGTCACAGAGTTAAACCAAACTGGTTAGGATCATTTGGCTGTAAACCCACACTAGCTACCACATTGTAGGTTACTGTTCTCCAAACAGCTTTGTCAGCCTTCCTCTCAAAATTGAATCCATGACTTTTCTCGCCACTGATGTTAGGCTGACTAAGCTATCCATCCATCCATCCATTCATCCATCCATCCATCCATCCATCCATCCATCCATCCATCCATCCATCCATCCACAACTCTTTTCCCATTTACCTAAAAGGCTCTCAGATTCACTTTTGTGAACAGAACCACTGCAGTACATCTATAGTCCATTAGAATTACCCCTGCATTACAAAGTTTCTTGTTTAGGCTTGTGAAGGATTTCACTTGCACCCCTCCTAGACCCCTGGGTATTCTTTGGGAAGGTAGCCTGTCAAGTGTCTGTAACTTAGCTTGCCTCACTTCTAGCACTCCTTCTCCATTGTATGCTGTCTAAGTCTCCAATGTTCCAGTCCTCATTCCCACATTACTTTTCCTTTTCTTATTGACCACTAGTGCAAAAAACTAATTCAGAATTACTTCCTGCACAGCTACTCCCTGTAGCTGATACCCTCCTACTTCAGTTTGCTGTTTTCCTTTTCTGCCTTCCTGCTTTCTTTACATCTATAAATAATGTTCTCTCTTCTTTTTGCAAGTTTCCATTCAAGTCTTAATTATCCACACCTTCCTGGCTGATGTTGTCTATACTTTTTTCACAGTTTTCCATTAGTGTGTCCCCAATTTTTTCATTACTGACTAATAAGTCCTGTCTCTGCCCTTACTGCAGTTTTCATATTTCATTTCAGACACACTGGCTTTATCTTCCTCATGTTTGCTTCCACATCTATTGCAATCTTTTTTCTATTCCTTCTCATATAACCTCCCTCTGTCTCCTATTGCATGTCAGCTTCCCTAAGTTCATCCTTCCTGACCAGTTGTCATGATATTTGAGCTTCTCCCATAACTTACACCCCTCTAGTTTCTAACGTTTGTCTTAATTTCAGATACCCTACCACTGAGTTAATAGTGTCAGTTACACAGCCACTATTTGATTGTGGTGCTCTTACCTTTTTCAGTTTCTTATTGTTTATTTAATACAGTGTCTATGTTCCTTCCCTTCTTGGGTGAAGTCTCGTTAATTGTCTCTCATTTGTTTCCTTCACCACACATGAAATCTGACAATGGAAAGCACCTCTGGTCTAATTAGTTTCACATGATGACTACCTTCTCTGCCTCTCTAGCTGCATACCTCTTCTTTAATCAAATTCTGCCCATTAATAGTATTTGATATGCTAAAGATATTTTCCGTCCATCAGCTATCCCTTCTTTGCTCTTCTACTCTGACTGGTAGGAAATGACTTCTTCTTCACCCTTTCTTTTCCCCAGCAAACCCACTCCAGTCTCCTTTGTCTTCCACAAATCACTTTTTATTCCCTGCTTCCCATATATTGGTACTCATCGGTTTTCTTCTGTCCTTTTGAAATACTCAGATATGGGGGCTACCATTTCACAATTTTCACTAGTGCCTTTTCAGGTTACTGTTGTGCCCAGCATGCCTACATTTACTTCTGCCACGTGACTACAACTCACATTTTACACATAATCTTACCATTATTCATTAAGACCTTCCATCCCACTCATTTTTTGATTATTACTTTCATTGCTGGTTGTTTGCTGTCTTTGTACATTTCTTCTCTCCCTACCTCTTGCTACTACCTTTGTACTTGCTTTAGTCCTCCTCTTTAATCTCACTTTAAAGGGATCATGATATATCTTTCTGGCCCCTCTTTAAATACTGCAGTCTCCTGGTGGATGTGATAGAGTCTACTTCTGCCGAACAAGCCTCATCCTCACACTTCCGACAATGTCCAAGCACTAGATCCCCTCCTTCTTCCCATACTTTATGAGATAACAGTTACACTGCATTATCTTATGCTCCCTGACAGTGTTTTTTTTTTTTTTGCACTGGTAGTACTTTTACAAAGGCTACTATCTACTAAGATCCCACACAAGAGGGTCTTCTCACTGGTATTATTCGTTCCTTCCTTGATGGGCCCACATATCAAATCATTTCTGCATCCATGTACTACTATGTGTAGATGCTTCCATCTCCTTACTGCTGTCCAAGAATGACTTAACCTGCTACTGCTGGCAATCACGTTTTCCTAACCTTGGATGAAGAATGTAAAGCAGGTAAGTTCAAACTCATCACTTTATATCTCCCAATATGTAACTCCCTGGTTGCTTTTCCTAATAGGAATTCACTGACAGTTTCTATTTTAGCTCCAGCAGTGATTTCAGGTTTTGGGCTTTTCCTTTTTCTTCAAAGTTATGTGCTCATTGAGTTAGTACATATTAAGAAAGGGGGTTGGGGCTAGGCCACTGTATTTTTGTTGTTGTTTCTTCTTTTTTGTGTAGGTTGTTTCATGTTGTTGAAACTTTAATCAGTTTTATCGGATTCACTTTACATGCTCGAAATGCTAAAATATTGAATTTTAGAATTCCAAGCCTGTAAAGTCGAACGGATGGAAACCACAAACCCGGAAGTGTTGAATGGATAATGTTAAACCCGTGGTATGGATAGCTCATTAGGTAAATGTACTGTTTTTGGGGTTTTGGGGAGGGTTTCTGTGTGTTTGAGTGTGTTGGGATGTTTGTGGTGTGGGTTAGGGTAGGTGTTGTGCAGTGATAATTTGTTAGTGTTGGGAGTGCTGGTGTTTGTGTGTATGTGATAAGTGTTTGTGCGGGGGGCTGTGGAATGTATGATGCTGGGTTGTGTGTGTTTTGGAGTGTTGTGCAACCTCGGAGTTAGTATATATAAGTAGGGGGGGTGTGGGGGTGCAGGGGGGTTGAACTTTCCAGGAATATACACTGCTGTAAGAAAGTGGTGGGAAGATATCACCCACTGCCACAATCTCATGGTCTCTCGACACAAGGGATAAGACTTGGTTCTTCCCTGTTTGTTGATGTATGAAACCACATCCATGTTGTCCGTTTGGACAGAGATCACACCCAAGGGAAAAGAGTCCTGAAAGGCCTGCAACTGCAGAAGGGCTGCTCTCATCTACAAAATACTGATGTGAAGACCGGTCTCTATTTGAGACCATGTGCTCTGCACTGTTCTTCCAAGATAATGCCCCCCACAGCCCAACTGGGAGGCAGCTAAGATCACTGTGACCTGTTGGAAGGGGGAGAATGAAAGGGTATCCCTACTGAAGATGAGATCCACCACTGTATGTGATCTCTGCAAATGTTTGTGAGAATGCCTAGCTAGGGCATCAGTTACTTCTTGATGGACCACTAAACCACCAGGGTTCACTGAAGGTTTTCCATGTAGAACCTGCCTAACGGTACCAAGGTAATGGAGGCAGACATGGATCCTAAAAGGCAAATAATTATCCTGGCAAGCAGCTTCTGGTAGGATGAGACATGTTGACTTTGTTGGTAGAGGGATTTGAGAGAGTTTTACTATTGGAGACCTTGTGTTCAATTGTGCCCCAATGAATTTAAGAGCTTGAGCTGCTTGTAGTTTGGATTTTTGTAAGTTAACTGTTTTTCCCAAGTCATTGCACAGGCAGAACAAGGAGTCCCTGGCGTGCATGAGGAGATCCCTGGAAGGTGCAGTGATAATCCAGTCATCCAAACAGTGGAACACTTGGAACCCCTGCAGTTGAGTCAAGCTGCCACTACTGCCATATATTTGTTAAACACCTGGGGGACTGCTGTGAGTAAAAAAGGGCAGAGCTGTGAATTAGAAGTGACTGGCTCACAGACAGAACAGGAGATGCTTCCTGGAGTGCCTGTCCATCTTTGGTAATAGTACGTATCCTAGAGATCAATCAAGCACATCCATTCATTTCCCCTCAACAATGGAAGAACCAACTGAAACATGAACATCCAGAATTTTATTTGTTTCACAGACTTGTTTAAGTGGCTTAGGTCCAGAATTTGTGGAACGTCTCCATTTTTCTTTAGCACTAAAAAGAATCTTGAGTAAACTCCAGATCCTTTCTAGTCTGGTAGGACCTTTTGGATGACGTGATTGTTTAGAAGCTTTATTATCTCTGAAATGGCTTCTTTTCTTTGTGAGGGGGAAACATCTGGAATTTTTCCTGGATATACTGGAGGGGAATGAAAGGGAAGGGAATAATCTAGCCTCTGGAAATAATTCTCAATACCCACTTGTCTTGAGTGATGGATGTCCAGGTCAATGGATGTAGAGACAATTGCCCATCTTCTCTCCCCCACTGCCTCCAGACAGTGACAGTCAGACAACCATTCAGGAGCACTGAAAAGGCTTCAGAGAATGAACCTCTGAAGCCTTGATTTTATGGAACCACTCTGCCTCTTGGGTGAGGTCCATCATGTGAGTTCCCTCCTCTGTCATGGAATGCTTGTTCTCCAGAAGAGTCATGTGAAAATCCCCGACACTTGCAAAACCAAATTCTCTTCCCTGCCTTCTGGTTTCTGGATAAGGTCCTTTGAGGGACTAAGAATTTGATCCCTATGGCAGATAGGGATTTACCATCCTTTTCACTCCTGGAAATAGTTTCCTTAATTTCCGGACCAAATAAAGTTGATCTGGCATTGAAAAAGGATGTCTTAAAGTGCTCTCTAAAGTCGCAAAACTGTATCCAGATGAGTCGTCTGATGGCAGTGTCTGTGCTGGCTGCTGTAGATTCACCCTCTGTAGCATTAGAGATGAGGCACATAGAGGCACTGCATTAAGATTGTAGGGCAGCCGGCTGAGAATCAGTAGTCTTTTTCTGATCTGCAGTGAAAGTCTCTGGAAGAGAACTAGATATCTCTTTTACAAAATCTCTCTGAAAGCAAGCAAACTGTGCCAGGTAATTAAGTGTTCTTACTGAGAAAGTAGATGAAGCATAGATCCCACTTCCCAAATCTGTCCAAAGCATGTTGACTCTCTGTTTGGTAGATGGACAGAGGAACTTTCTTCAGAGAGCTCCTTTTTGGTGGCTGCCAACACAATCATGGAATCTGCTGCTGGGCCCTTGCTCTAGTCTGATCATTCCTTTGGAGGAACTAGGAATTTATAATATTTTTTGGGAATAGGTTCAACTGTGTCAAGTTCCTTCCAAGCCCAGATCAATAATGTCATCAGTGGTGGTGGTGGGGGGGGGGGGGCAATAAGTAGATGGGCCAGAGCCAAGTCTCTTGAGAAAGACTAATTCCTCAGAAGGAGTTTGGGAAGACCAACCACACTTTGCTGTCTAAGAAGTTTGAGAATCTCTCCAAATGAGACATCCTCAAGGGGGGGTCTGAAGGAACCTTCTCCATCATCAAAATCAGTGCCAGTGGTTGAGGATTCCTCTGGAGAACCCAAGTTTCTCCTGTTAGACTTATGTTTTCTATGAAACTCCTCTGCAGTTTGCTCAGGAGAGGATTCAGAAACAAACAAAGTCTCTCTAGGGAAAGTAAGTTCAAGGCTCTCAAGAACTGACTTTAACAACAGGACTAGGATAGCAGGCTGTGGACCATGGAAGATCCCATGGGAGCAGGTTAGATGGAGTTCCAAGAGGGAAGACCTTACTCTAAGGCTGGGAGAGTACTCTCTTAAAAGCCTCGAACATGGAGTGCAAAATGGATCTGAGCAGTATTGCCTTTGGATAAGTCACTCTCAGAGGCAGCTCAACCCTGGAAGCTGTTCAAACAGGGTCCGAGGCTGTTGCTGGAGTTGAACTACCTAATGCTGAAGCTCCTAATGGAAGGAAAGGATCCTAAGATCTTGGATCTGATCCTAACCTGTCAGAGTAGGAGTCAACATTATGGCTCTATGACTCTGATGGCTCAGAAAGGGTCAGGCCGACTTAGTCAGAGAACTCTCTGGTGTCGAAGAAATATGCAGTCTTGACTTCAATAGAGATCCATTATGGGCAAGAGTCAGATCCAAAGGCTCCAGTCTGAGAGGTTGGATCAGACAAGGCACCATCATGGAGTGACGGGGAGTAAAAATTCTACCGGATCCGACACTGGTCAGAGATGTGAGTACTCCAAACTGAATCTGGGTCTGAAAAAAACACCTCATCATTCTGTCCAAGTCTGCTTCAGTTTGGCTGAGAAGATCTAGGTAACCTAAAGGATGATGCTGAAGGGGAGGTGATGAAGAAGGCACTTACATGAAATGTTTGACTAAAGTAAATCTTTATCTCAAGACTTCAACAATATTTTTTCTAAAACTTACACCCCAGCACCAAAGATTCGTCCTGCATTGAAAAGTGGCAAATGAGATCTCAGGTATCTCATTTTGTGCATGGGGATTATGGGTAGGGGGAGGAGCCTGATGACTGGATCCAAAGCTTTGAAGTGGCTGAAGAGGGATGCAAGATCAAATCTAAGATCCATCTGTTGAGGAATGGACAGAAAAGGCAACATCAGTTCACCAAACACTGCCACTACAAAATGAAGTACAGAAGATGAATAGTATGAGTATCTATCTTATTTAAACAAGTGTCATCAAATACCATGTAACATGCTGAAACTCACCTTCACTAAAGAAAATATCCCATATGCGGAGGAGTGTAGGAAAGGGCAGTGTTCTGGAGTATATGCACAGAAACCATTCTGTGAGGTACAGCATTGGATCTACATTCTGCTTCTTCAGGTGCCTGTATGCTACTGGACATGTTTTCTTTAACAATGCCACAAAGACTTGACCATCCAGCTGAACTCCTTCCTAAAAAAAAAAAAACATTTGTAGAATATTATCTGCATACAATAGTATTATATAGACATTAAACCCCTCAACAGTCCAGATTTGCAGCAAGTCTGAATTTTTTGCATCATATTTTTGGTCTGTAATTAGTAAAAGTTGTGATTTTCTGCCAAATCTTTGAGGACTGCAGTCAATAAATAATGAAAGACATTTCAGTTTTGGACTACACATCCTTCAAAAAATGCAAAACAATGGAAAACCTGTTATTCTAGTGACTTTCTAAGTTTATAAGCGCAATATATAAAATATGCCCCAGATTTTTTACCTTTGTCCTCCCACTAGTTTTGGCTTAATCCCTGATTCTTGTGCAAAGAGGTTGAGAGGTATAGTAGAATTTAATGAAACATGTACATTGTATTGTAGTAACACACACTGCAACATGCCGACAAAATATCTAAGTATTAATAAGCAATATAAGAGAATACCAGATACTGTATAAATGATTCCTATCATTGTCATCCCCATAAATGAAAGTTACGTACTTATAACGATTGACCTGTGTTGTCTGCTTCTGATCTTCCTCAATGGATGAGTTATTAGATCCATTTGGGATCCATATTCAAACAATATTAGACATTGGATCCAAGGCTTAAACTCGTCCCCTTACATATACTCCCTGTAGTATCAGTTACCAAAGATCGAGTTTGCCCATATGCTACAATAAATCTCATACGATTTCATTATAAGAAAAATATCATAGAAATGGCAACAAGCCCTGACCCAGAGCTTGAAGAGTATATGACTAAGCTATATGAACCATCATTATGATCACTCCGGAAAAAATGGAAAATGATAACTGGAAGGAGGAAGGTGGGGGGGAATTTAAGGAAAGACAGAAGCAGGCAACAAGGATCTATCATTATGACAAGTATATACATTTTGTATCGGATATCATTTCTTCCATTCATTCCTCATTGGATGGGACAGGGTCCCCAGCTATCATAAAACGTGGGAGGTCTCATGGATGGATATTCCAGAAGAAAGCTGTACCAAAAAAAGCTCTAGACCTGGATTGTGAATCCAACTTGCAGTGAAACAGGAAAGTATGGCTATTGGACCAAGTAGCTGCAGAAATAGCAGCCAGGTGGGCCTTAATAATAGAGTAGAAACAGCCACCATGAAAAAGAGAAGCTAGGAAGTTTAAATTAGATGGCAGAGGGTCTGAAAAGGAATCCAAATTCCTACTGGAAGCCAGGTGAAAAATATTTTCCATTCTGTGTGGGAGTCAAAATGTATATGACTTGGGATGAAAGCCTGAACTGTTAAACCATCATTGGAACTGGAGAAACTGTGCAGTAAACTTAAGTGCTTCTATGTCTGGGTAAGGCTTCCCAGAGAGGTGAGAGAGAAGATCTGCAGCAGTGTCCAGCACACAGAGAAGGTGAATCAAATACACCAGAGGAAGGGAAACCATGTCTGCCAAGGCCAGAAGGGAGCAAAGAGGATCACTGTAGCCTCACTCCACACTGATTTCTGCAGAAACTTTGGGATGACTGGAATAGAAGGATAGGCATAAAGGAGACTGAGAGGCCAAGTGTGGATCAGAGCATCCCTTGGGTACTCTTCATCTTGGGGGATTAGGGCAAAGTACCTGCTGCATTTGGAGTTGGAGGGGGATGCACAGAGGCAGCAGCATAGTTGGCTTCAGTGTTTGTAAATCTCATCCACCACTGTCGGATTGAGTGACCACATCTGATGAAAGAGAATAGACCTGCTTAATCTGTCCACTAGAACACTGGACTTCCCCAGTATGTCATTTTCATAAGAAAATGGTAACAAGACATCACCTACTACCAAACCCTCATGGCCTCTCAACATATAGAGTAAAAATATGTTCCCCCTTGCTTGTTGATGTAACAGACTACTGACATATTGTCTGTATAGATGGAGATCATATCACTAGTAAGGGACTCCTGCAATGCTAGAAAACTGCCCTCATCCCCAGGATGTTGATGTGAAGACTAGCTTCTGAAGGGTACCATGTGCCTTGGACAATCTTCCTCAAAACTGCCCCCCAGTTGAGAAGCATCTGTTGACACCATAGCTTGGGGAGAGGGAAGAACAAATAGTCAACCTTCAATAAAACTGGAGATTCTAGCCACTTATCAATATGATTATTGCAAATTTTCATGAGGGACACTGGAAAATTCACCCAACTGCACTCTGTACTCGTATTTCTGCTCTTATTAATGGTGCAGAGCTGTCTAGTGCTGAAGCTTTGAGGGGGAGGGACAGCTCCAACAGCCTCAGAGTCAATGCCAACACACTGGCTCCAAGATCCATCAGGTTCCAAGCCACTCCGAGCTGATCGGATTAGATTAACAATCAGAGTCAAAGAAGACTGAGTTTTTTGATCCAACACAGTAGAAACACAGGAAGCACCTGGATAGTAGAGCCCTAAGACTGATGGTTAGACTGGGGAAGTAACAATGTTATGATGTGGGGATAGTTCAAGGCCTACGACTCCGACAAGAGTGAGAGCTGGGGTCCTGAGGAATATCCTCATCATTCTATCCACATCTGCTTTGGAAAGGCTCCTGAAGGGATGAAGCAGTGGAAGGTGGTCTGGATGTCGTGTGAAAAGGTCTGCCCAGGAGCAAAGGTGATCAGAGCCTTGGACAGACCATTCCAGAGAGAGAAGCATGGTTCTGGTAAAGGAAAAATGTTGGATCTGAGAAAGATAGGCTGACACAGGAAGAGGAATAGGATCTGAAGTTCTTGGAATCTTTGGTGCTGGACTTGAGGAACTTGAGCAGTCCAGCAACTATTTCTTATGACCCTTAACTTTTTCTTTATCCTTGTCCCTGGGCTTATCTGTACTCTTCTCAATCTTAGGTTTATCAATAGGCTTCTTTCCAGAAGGTGAAGGAGAAGCAGAATGTGGAAGGGAAACTTTTCCCACTGAGGCAGGGAGAAGTCCCTTAAGCACTAGTCTCTCCACTAAAGCCCAATAGCTGAAGGAAGTACAAATGGAGCACTGCTCATCCAAACAGGCAGCCCCCAAGCAATAAATGCACTTGGCATGCACATCGAATTTGGGGAATTTGTGGCCACATGCCACACATTTCTTAAAGCCAGAGAGCTTTTCTGCCATGATACCATAAAAAACACCACAAGGCACAACACACAGCAATTAATACCTAAAAAACAACCCAACTATTTTAACTATGCCAAAAACACCAAACCTCACTATAATAGATCATAATCACACATATGAAATGTAAATTGTTACAGCAACCTGACAAAGAAGTCCCTAAAGGTCCTAAGGGAATAGAGAAACAGATGCCAATAATAGTGAAGCAAAATAGAGGTTTGTCTCGTTCTCTTTTATATATATATGTATGTATATATATATATATATATATATATATATATATATATATATATATATATATATATATATATATATATGTGTGTGTGTGTGTGTGTGTGTGTGTGTGTAGAGAGAGAGAGAAAGACATACACATACATTTCAGACTATAAAGAAAGGGAGGAAAGATAACTAGACAATAAGATACAAGTTTTAGTCTAAAGAAAGACAGCCCTCATGCAAAGCCTGAGAACAAGCTACTGCATCTGATGCCAATGTGTGGCAAATGAAGTCTGGAGCAACTTACTCATTTCAGAGGATTAAGGGTAAGTGCTAGAGCGTCTTCTGTCTGGAGACATGCGTGAATGGGCGTACCTTCGTTGAAGGTTGTGCATCAGGGCTGGCAACTCAGCACGTAAAAATCTACTTCCAATCATTAGCGGACCGGAGTTCCGCTGTGGCGACCCCTAACCGGGAAAAGCCGAAAGACACAACAACAAAATGGGTAAGTGGAGGAACCTCAGACTTGGATACAAAGTCTGAAAGTGGCTGAAGTCAGATCCTAGATGGATCCCATAACTCATCCATTAAGGAATAGAAAGAAGCAGCACTGGATCTTTCATTATGTACTGCTGAAGTCTAGCACAGATTGCTGTGTTCATGTTGTTTATATTATGTGCACATCTGTCTTTATGTGCCATATCCAAGATTCTCAAATTTGCTTTCCAGACAAGTATAGCTGCAAATCTTGCAAAGCCTTCCTCAGGCTGCAACAGCTTGTCAGTGGAAAATTAATGGGTGATACCAATAGTTCTTCATATCAAAATTAGCTGAAGTGGAATGCTGCTGAACATAACATGGCATTTCTAAAAATATATATATATATATATGTATACTGTTATTGGAAAGGCGTGACTGGGTCATACAAGACCCCTTTTAGGAGGCATGGGGAGAAAAGCTCCAAAAACATATCTAGTGGGAGAAAAACTTAAAAGGGAGTAGGCAAGACACTTTGTGAGTACAAACAACACTTGAAGTATAGGGGTGACAGATTCTACACAGATTATGTGTACAGATGTGTTTGACAAGTATCAGTCGTCAAAGAAGGGTTGGGAGGTTGGCATAATCGCTAAGGTGTTTACCTTACAGACATAAGGTGCAGGATTTGATTCTCACATGGGGTAAATGGCTAGGTTTAAAATTACCCACATGGGTCAGCCTAGTACTAATTTATGAACCTATGGACCTGTGAGTCAAAACAAAAGGTGATGCAGTGCTGAAAGAAGTAGCTATGGTAAACCAGATGTAGAAGAGTAGGAACAGGAGTACAGGAACAGAAAAGTATCAAGAGTTAAATGTTGGCAGAGATCCAAAATACTGCCAGATGTAGAAGAATAGGAACAGGAGTACAGGAACAGAAAAGTATCAAGAGTTAAATGTTGTCAGAGATCCAAAATACTAATGTATATAAACTTAGAGATGGAGTATGAAAGTGGGTAACATGGGATTGTCTGTTAATCTGCATTGTCAAACTAGTACAACAACTCACCCACTTGGACTAGTTAAATTGAGGGGTGGTATTCAAAGATGAATACTGCTGTGTAAACCACTCTTTATTGCAACTGGATTTTTATTTTTAAATTTTCCAGTTTCATAGAAGGTCATTAGATATGCATCTAAACTTAATGTTTAAGTTGAAGATGTAATTTAGAGGCATATCTAGCCACAATCTGTGAAGGTAGGAAAGCTAAAAAAAATCACAATAAGTAGTCCTTTTCACAACATTATTCATCTTTGAATCTCCCCTGCCAATTATTTTTAGTGGTGGTAAAACTGAACTTACCACTTCATAAAAATGAGTTTACCCAAGCAAAGGAAAGCAACTGATCTTGCACATTTAAAACTCTGGCACAAAAAAAAAAGTGTAACATTGCTTCCAGAATACAAAATGCCATTTATGTGTATATATATATATATATATATATATATATATATATATATATATATATATATATATATATAGATATATTTCATTAAGTAAAACATTTCTCCCAACAATATACTATGGGAAACCGTCTCAGTCTGTAGGTTTGCATGTGCATACAGTTGCATTAACGACATATGCACCTCAGCTGAATTATTTTAGTAGAAATGAACAGCTACAGAAAATAGCAGTATTATGCAGCATGCTTGTCTTTAAAAGGAAGGAACTTAATATTAAATAATATCCATTGCATATTAATGATTATCAGCAGATGACAGCCGGTGAAACTGGATTTACCCACTTTTGGTAAAATGTATCCATTCATACTTCATCGAGATCGGGCTGAATACATTTGCTGTTTTTTGGGTGGTCAGTATCACTGTGATGACTTGTTTCTCTAAGATTACTCAATTACAGACATTAATTAAGATGTCTGCCATTTGGCAACAAAAGTATGTTCTAACTTATACATATATTCAATGAGTCTGGTTTCAGAGTGGTTTTGTTTATAGTGGAATATTCATCTTTTATTTAGTTCTTTCACAGATGACATAAATAGCATTTTAAAATCATTTTAATTTAACTCCATCTTATTTTTTACATGCCTCTTTACTGAAGAGTAATTTTCATTTCCAAGACTTGCTGCATATTTTCCTTGTTAGTGAAGTTTAACTTCAGAAACCTGTACAACAGTATAGACTGAAGTCTTCTTTACACATCATCAAAGATGTCAGAAGAAGCTCTTGCAGACGTGAACGGTAACAAACAGGTAAGATAATTTCTAGTTGAAACATGAAGATACATACAAACATATGCATTATTATTTGTATGCATGTTGCACTATATTACTTCTGCATTCTGTACTGTAGAATGATCTAGTTTTCACATACAATTGTTTGCTATGGTTTTAATGTGGCTAATGACAAATAATTAAACTATTCAATGCATATAATGCCTATAGTGACTTTTTTATTTGTTGCTCTAAATTTAAAACATTAAAAGGTGTAACAGCTCCTTTTACTGCCTAAGTGCTACGGAAGCATTTAGTAGTTCAGTGACTTACTTAATTCTCACCTTTAAAAAAGGGAACCTAAGAACTGTCCTTCCTACTTCTGGTATGGCAGTGGCGCGGTAAGTAGATGCTTTAGAGTCCCCGTGCTAGGGAACAGTAAATTATTAAAAGCCAGTTGGTAAAATTAACATTATCAAGCTACTTAGCTGAGTACAACATAAGTCTGCACACAGATCAAACAGAAAGAAGAAAGCAGTGAGGGAATATGCAGCAGAATAAGTTAGAATTCAGGCAGACAACTGAAGGAAGCATGGCAAAATTGTGGGAAAGCAGAGGCACACTGGCTGCAGCTATCACAGAATCCCCCACAAATGTAGAAGAAAAAATAGAGAAAATGTATGCTGAAATTTTCAAAATTAATATTACTCTGAAAAGCAATAAAACGGCAAACAAAAAAGGACTAGGAAACATGGAGGAAATCTTGACCAAGCACTTGGATGAAATTGCTATAGTTCAAGCATTGAAGGAGGAGTTAAAAGAAACTCTGGCTGACCTTAAATGGTACCTGGAAAATCTTAGTGATGAAACTAGTTTAAGTAGAAGACAAATCCAGCAAGAAAAACTTAAGTTTCAGGGAGATACCTGAAAATACGGAAGGAAAAGACTGTGGTGAATTCATGAGAAGCTATCTTCATCAATGGATCGGAATCCCAGCAAGTCAGATAAGAATAAAAAGGCACACAGGGTTAGTGCAGCTTGGACAAGAGCAAGAAGAAAGCCACATACAATTATAGTCAGACTGTAAACATGTAGGTCAAAGGAGGATTGTCTGTCTAGTTTATTGAAGAAGGGCACAACAATAAAATTGTTGTCCCCTTCCATTTTTCTTGATTTTCCAATTAAACTGGAGAATCGAAACATTTGTCAACAACGATTATTCATCTAAGATGAAAGAAAGATTGCTTTTGTCCCAAGTTTCAAGAAGTGTAGAAAAAGGAAGCTCAGACTCAAGCTGCATATCTCTACCCTGCCCTTTTCCAAGTCTTCAATCCTCTAGTGAAACAACCTACGCAGATCCTCAGAAGGAACTTGAAGACCTAACAAAAAGAGGAGAAGAGGAGACTAGACTGGATCAGTGTTACCTGGAACGAGCATAGGAGCAACTGCACTGGAAGCCAGGAGAAAAATTTCCAAAGTGTCAGTGGAAAGGATCATTAGGAAGCCATTCCCAGTCTTTCAAAGAAAGATGCAAGAGAGGAAAAAAAGAAGTTATGTACTTACCATAACATTCCATGTGAGTTTTTCATCTCACCTTCATTCTTACTAATGGGTTCGGAGTCAATCCCTCGGCTCTGAGTCAGCCTACTACAAAGAGCAAGGTTTCCAAATAGCTCAAGGCCAAGTCCCTATCCCATGATGCACCTAGAGTTACCTCAGATCTTGTTTACTGCTTATAAGAATACTATATATCATTCTATTACTCCTTAAGAGAAAGTATAGAAGGGATGAGCAACCAGGATGGATCCAACATCTCTGTCTTCTAAAAGCCCAGGAGGGGGTAGGAGGGAGGGACGTAAGAAAGAAGGCGAGATGAACAACTCACATGGAACGTTATGGTAAGTACATAACTTCTTTATGTGAAGTTGTTCTATCTCGCCGTTCATTCTTACTGATGGGCAGCGTCCCAAAAACCATCTATCTCGGGTGGCTCAGGGGAGAATATTTTTCAGGACAGTGGATCCAAAGGAGGCCCTCTCCTTGGAGGCCCTGTCAACTTTGCAATGAATGATAAAGGTATGAGGTCTTGACCAAGTGGCTGCTGCACAAATGTTATCAATAGGAAGTCTGGGAGAAAAAGTAGATGTGGAAACTGCTCTGGTTGAATGAGCTTTAATTTTATGCTGTAAGGGCATATTGGCAGCTGAATAAGCAAAGGTGATACAATCAGATAACCATTTAGACAGAGTTGTTTTGGCCACTGGCATACCTTTCCTGGAGTCTGAAAAGAAAACAAAAAGCTGTTCCGATTTCCTAAAATCTTTTGTTCTATCCAAGTAAAATCTGAGCTGTCTGTGAACATCAAGTTTGTGCAGTGTGTATTCTAGATTGTTGGAGTGATTGGGGAAGAAAACTGGCAAATCAATAATTTGGTTAAGATTAGTTTCAGAGCAAACATTAGGCAAAAAGGAGGGGTTTGTTCGAAGTGAGACTCTGTCAGAATGGATGATCAAGTAAGGAGGTTTAATGAACAAGGCTTGAAGCTCTGACACTCTGCAGGCAGAAGTAATAGCTACTAAGAAGATAGTCTTCCATGACAAAAATTTGAGGTCACGTGAGGAAGCTGGTTCAAATGGAGGAAGAATAATATGGGAAAGCATAAAATTTAGATTGCATGGAGAATAGGGAGATTTCACAGGTGGTATGAGATGAAAGGTCCCTTTGAGAAAAGCTTTGGATAATTTGTGTGACATAATATTCAAACCTTCGAATCCAAAATGAAAATTAGAAATGGCAGCAAGTTGAACCTGAACAGTTGCTACTGCAGCTCCATTGTTGAAAATCATGGTCAAGAACTGTAAAATATGGGAAAGCATACAATTTAGATTGCATGGAGAATAGGGAGATTTCACAGGTGGTATGAGATGAAAGGTCCCTTTGAGAAAAGCTTTGGATAATTTGTGTGACATAATATTCAAACCTTCGAATCCAAAATGAAAATTAGAAATGGCAGCAAGTTGAACCCGAACAGTTGCTACTGCAACTCCACTGTTGAAAATCATGGTCAAGAACTGTAAAATATAGGCCATAGGGGCTTGGTAAGGATCAATATTGTTTTTAGAGGCTCATATAGAAAATTTATTCCATTTGCTAAGGTATAGCTTCCTCGCAGAGGATTTATGAGAGGATAAGAGAATTTGTTTAGTCTCCTTGGAAAGGTTATGGACCCTGACTATGATGGGAATTGGAGCAGCCAAGCTGTCATCTTCAGGGACTGCAGAGAGAGCTGAAGTTCCCCGATGAGTGCGTCAGAAGGTTCGGTACTGGGTCCAGAATCCAAGGGTCCTCCAAAAGATGAAGTCGAAGGAAGGGGAACCAAATCTGATGAGGCCAATGAGGGGCTATTAGAATAATGGTCCTTCCCAGAGTTTTTGCTTTCTGTAGAACTTTGGGAATTAACGGGATTGGTGGAAATGCATAGAGGAGACCTGGTGGCCAATCGTGAAAGAGTGCGTCCCTTGGGGCTTCTCCCAGAGGGGGAATCAGGGAAAGTAGCTTCTGCATTTGGTGTTCATGTGACTGGCGAAAAGGTCACAGCAAGACTGGCCCCACCTGTGGAAAATCCTGTCTGCTATTTCTTTCTTGAGGGACCACTCATGAGGCAACAAAATTGCTCTGCTCAGCTTGTCTCCTATCACGTTGAATTTCCCCAGGATGTGCATTGCTAAAAGAAAGCACTGGGTGGATATAGCTTACTGTCATACTCTTAGGGCCTCGCAGCAAAGGGGATATGACCTGGTTCCTCCTTGTCTGTTCAAGTACCAGACCACTGACATGTTGTCTGTCTGAACTGCAATCGTACCAGAGGAAGAGAGTCTGGAAGTACTGCAACGCCAAAAGTACTGCTCTCATCTCCAAGACATTGATATGCAGATGTGTCTCTTGATCAGGACATGTGCCTTGGGCTGTCCTTCCCTGAAAATGCCCCCCCACCCTATCAGGGAAGCGTCCATGGTCACTGTGGCCGCTGGTGGGGGAAGAACAAAGAGACGTCCTATCATGACATGAAGTGAGGTCAACCACCACTGAAGATCCTTTTTGCAAGAGTCTGTGATCATTATCAGGTCAGACATGGGAAGTTCTTGGTAAGGCTATTGAGTGAACAACAGCCATTGCAGTATCCGCATGTGCATACGACCCAGCGGAATGGCCAGAATTGCTGCTGCCATCATGCCTAACAATTTTAGAACTTCTGATGCTGGAGCCTTGTTTTTGGATATCAGAATGCGGACCTGCTGATGGAGTAGTAAGACTCTTTCTACTGGAAGTCTTAGTGTGGTGGTGGTGGTGTCCAGTTCTGCTCTGATAAAGATGATATTCTGCAATGGTAACAAGGCAGATTTTTCTGAGTTTATTGTAATGCCCAGCTGGCTGCAGAGTGACAGAGTGGATTCCCTGGCTTGAATTAGTTGATGCCTGGTGGTGGCAGTGAGGAGCCAATCGTCTAGGTATGGAAACACCTGGAATCCTAAACATCTCAGGTGAGACATAACCACTACCATACATTTGAACACTCTGGGTGCTGTAGTGAGACCAAAGGGCAGGGCTCAAAACTGGTAATGATTGGCTCCCAGCCGGAAGTGCAGATGATCCCTGGATAGTCTGGCCATATTTATATGGTAGTACGCATCCTGGACATCTATCGAGCACAACCAATTGTCTTTCCCTAAAAAGAGAAGTATCGACTGAAGCATGACCATCCAAAATTTCTCTTTCTTGACAGATTTGTTTAGTCTGCTGAGGTCCAATATAGGTCTCCAGTCCTCTGGCTTTTTTGGAACTAAAAAGAATCTTGAGTAAGTTCTGGATCCTTTCTGGTCTGCTGGGACTGGCTGGATGACTCTCTTTCTTAACAATGTTTGGACCTCTACTGTTGCTTGTTCCCTGTAACTGGGTGAAACATCTGGGATTTTCCTTGTCGGTGGAGGAGGTGTGGCAAAAGTAATGAAGTATCCTCTGGAAATGATACTTTGTATCCAGTTGTCATTTGTTATTTTGCACCAGGCGTCTGGGTACAAAGATAAGTGACCCCTGACTGCCTCCAGAGTAGGACAGTTGGGCCTCCTTTCAGAAGCGCTGGTAGGGATTCCCAAAGAAGTGATCTCTGTCACCCTGGTTTTCCGGGCCCCCTCTGCCGCGAGGATGGCATCTTCCATTATTGCCCCCTCCTCTGTCCCTGGAGGGGGGTTCACCACAAGTGTCCTGAAAGGCTCCTTGGGCTTTTCAGAACCACATTTTCCCTCCCCTTTGACCCTTGGGGTAGGGTCTGGTAGGGGTGGCAAACGGACTTCGATGGCAGACAAAGTCTTTTCTTTCTGCTCACACCTGGTCAAGGTTTCCTTGACTTTGGGCCCAAAAAGGGATGAGCCATGAAAAGGGGTATTCACAAAGGATGACTTGAAGGGCTCCATGAAGGAACACAAGCACATCCAGGAGTGCCTCCTAAGAGAAATTCCTGTACCTGTTGCCCTACTCATTCCATCAGTTGCATAAGAAATGAGGCTCATGGACAATTTAACAATGGAGTTGGGGGTAGCAAGCTGGGAGGCAACTTTGCCTGAAGCTCCTGCAGCTACTGTATCCTGAATCTATCTCCCAGCTCTTTAAGGAGATTCCGTTGTTGTCTCGTGAAATGGGTTAAATATTGGAGTGAACGGAGTGCAAAAGTCGCTGAACTAAAAATGCACTTCCCATATCTATCCATGATCCTGGAGTCTCTGTTAATAGGATGGATAGAAGAGGAAGTTTCTGACATTTCCTTTTTGGTGGCTGCCGCCACCACCATGGCATGAACTGGCACACCTTTGGTCAAAAAATATTTGTCTAGGGGAGCAGATATAAACTTATTAGGCCTCCTTGGAACAGGCTCCATGGTGTCCAGAGACTCACGCCCTTCGTGAGACCAGCTGCATCAGTTCATCGAAGGGAGGAGACACCCAAGAGATGGAGGGCTAAGACCGGAAAGCCTACAGGAGAACCAACTCATCTTCAGTAGGGTTTCTGAACTGCCAGTCACCCCTCTGCCTAAGGATTGCTAGTATCTCAGCAAATTAGATATCCTCAGAGGGGGACCATGGGGACCCTTCTGATTCATCCAAGTCAGTATCAGATGTCAGGGACTCCTGTGGGGAGTCTAGATGTTTCCTTTTACAAACTCTCTTCCTGGGAATCTCATCAGTGGGGGCTTCTGGTGAGGTCTTGGAAGAGCATGGGCCACCCAATGGGGCTTCCTGAGGCTCTGGGTCTCTATGCTTGGCCCAGATCTGTGAAGCAGAAGCAGACACAGGTGCTTTAGGGGAGGAAGAAGCCAGAATTGAGGTTGAGGATGTCTTAGGAGACATAACTCACCTCATGGCTTCGAAAGCACCCCTGCTCCGATGCAAAGGGACCGACGGATCCAAGGAAACCATTGATAGCCCCAGTACTGGGACAGTGAGCTCTGAGCCCGAGGTAGGAGCTGAGCTCATCTGAGCCGAGGCCCCAAGAGGCAGAGTTAGAACCGACAAGTCAGTCTGACTAGCCTCCCTGGACTTGACCAGAGAGTGTCAGCTCCTAGAGTCCTCGATTGGTACCGAGGATGTCAGAGTAAATGGAGCCGAGGACACTGGAGCAGGCATCGGTTCTGAAGGCTCCACAATCAACAAGTCTGACTCCTATGGCACTGAAGGACCAGTATGACTCAGAGGAGGAATAGTTGTAGCTGGCATAAGGGTCTTCAACTATGAAGCCACCTGGGTCAAAGCCGATAAAATTTTTGCAAAAACCGGTGCCTGTAACAGCTTCTGCACCACACAATCCACATCCAGATCAGAAAGACTAATAGAAGACCAAGATGAATGGACCAAAGGTGGTACCGACTGTAATAAAGGAGACTTACGTATTTCAGATACCGGTTCCAGGACCAGGGACCGGCTCCGAAAAGATAAGACAGTCGGTTCTGATGTCTGTGGAGCCGATGTCAAAGATTTTTTGGATTTTTTTGTCTCAGAAGTCTTAGAAGACTTTGAGGACTTGCTGGATCCATCTCGGTCGCTCAAAGCTTCTTGGAAAGAGGGTTTCAGCAAACCTCTATCTATCAACTTCCTCTTTCTCTCCTGGAGAACCCTGGAAGAGAAAGAATGGCATATGGAGCAGCTATCCTGTAAATGTAATGCTCTTAAACAATACACACAATTGACATGACTGCCAGTGACAGACATTTTTTGACCACATTTGGGGCATTTCTTGAAACATGACTTGGGATGTTTATCTTGGTCAGCCATCTTGTACCAAACAGAATTAAAGAAGATTACTGTCAAACTAACAGTATAAAATTTGAACAGTATCCAACAGTCAAAAGCCTTTAGAAAAAAAATCAGGCTAAAGTCACACACACACACAATAAGTATTTATCTAGAGACAAATAACATTAATTGTGACAGAAATCTCTGTCTAAAAGCACACACTATTAAATACTAAGCAGACTATACTAAAGACATAAAGATAGCTGCTGAAAACACACACACTAAACCTTATGTAAATATTCTGAACTAAGCACACTCTAATTAAACAAACTGTATCTAAATTTTTATAACTGTGACAAAAGGTCACCAACTAAACACACACTAAGAACAAGAAAAAGGTGACAGAAAGGTCACTGATAACACTCTTTAAACTAGGCCCAGAAAAAAAGAGGCCAGCTAGAAATTTATAATAAAGCACACCAGGGAAAGGGAAATATACTATTAAGCTACAAGAGCTTATAAAGGTATCTAAAACTACTATCTAATGAAAGTTATCAATATTAATAAGAAATAGTTTGTAAAAATAAGGTTTTACTGGCCTAAGCTAGTGAGAACTCTGATCTGTTGCAGCGGCAAACTAGATTAGAGGTAACTCTAGGTGCATCATGGGATAGGGTCTTGGCCTCGAGCTATTTGGAAACCTCGAGCTTTGTAGTAGGCTGACTCAGAGCCGAGGGATTGGCTCCAAACCCATTTGTAAGAATGAACGGCGAGATAAAACAACTTCACATGAGAAGTTTCAGAATTTTTGAAGAAAATACGAGAAATGGCAAAGTAGATCATGGAACAAGTTACCACAGAAGAAGATGAAGAAAAATGCTGACAGGGAACTAGTCAGCTAATGGAGGGGAAACTGATACACCTTTTCAAACACATTTCTCCTATCTTCACTAACCTAAAGAAAACTGATCTAGTCAAGCTTGAAACGTGCTACAATAAAATAGCTAAGTTTGATGCAAACTCGCCCCATTGGTCTCACCACTGCTCTGCCTTATGTCAACTCAACTGGCTAGAATTACCTCATCACTTAACCTACACTCAACTCACTACCACCCACAGACTGGTACATCAACCCGATAAAACCCCTGTTCTTCAACTAATGCTTCAACCTTATACCAACACTCGAGTACTCTGATCCTTGAATAAATCTTTATTACAGATCTCCAAATCCAACAATACAGCTGGGAATTAAATATATCTGAAGGGAATGTTAAGCATGTTTTAAATGTGGCAATCATGACTGGTAAAAGAGGAGCTATACAGTACTGAAGGCAGCTGAAAGTTTTTTTTTTTGGGCTGCAGGGGGCCATTTAGTGCAGGAATGCAAAATAAATATAAATAATGCAGTCCATGTGAAGAGAGAGGACACATGTCAAAGAATTGCATACCCAGGTGTAAGAATGGGAAACATCATTGTTGGATAGATTGTCCCTTGTTACAAGAAGTAACACTTCTCTGATAAAACTCAGAGAATGATTTTAAAGCAGAGGGAGAAAGATTGAGAATGAAGCAGTGATGGGTAAAGATGCTGTACAAAATATTGAAATACTAACAAAGTAATGCACTATTGGAAAATAAGTATGAAGTACCAAGTAGTGACAGAGAGAAGGGAGGGGAAATGGAGACAGAAGAAGAAAATGAACACGATAACATACAATCCATTGGAGGGAGAGAGTGAAAGTAAGAAAAAGGAATATTAAAACTAACTTGGAACCACTAAGGCTCAAAGAGAGGAAAGGGCTGTTTCAGTGTTAGCAGTAAATGTAAGCAGTATTAAAAATGAATTTAGGGGTTTGACGGTGGTGGAATAGTGTAAAAGAATAAACATGGGCATTATATGTTTGTTAGATACAAGATGCATTAGAAAAGAAACAAGAGAAGAGGAAAAAAGGAGCTGTAAGGGTTCAAACATATTCTGGTCAGTGTGTGGTGAAATGTGGTCAGGAATAACCATCATGATAAAAAGTGAGGAAATAAAAAAAAATAGTGGGCATAATATTAGTTATGCCAGGAAGATTGATAGTATGTGACATAAGAAAAGGAGAAAGAATAGTAAGATTGCGTGTTCTTTATTCATATGCAAATATGTCTGAGAGAAAAAGTTTAAGGAGATGAAAGAAATTATGAATGTCATTTAGGAGAGTGTAATTGTTATTTAGGGATGGAAAAATGAAAAATAACTGAGGGTATTAAAGTTATGAAAAGTTATTAAATGTGGCGAGTCAATATTAGGAAACAGAAATTGAAATGGTCAAAGAGGGATGTTTAAAACGGAAGTAGAAATAGACTTTTTATATTCAAAAGATGAAAGAAACAAATGGAGGTGTAAAAACTGGAGAATTTTCTGATTATGGTAATAATGAAAATGTAAAAAAAAAAAAAAAAAAAAAAAGAGTAAACACTAGACTTTGACTAAATTTAGAAAGAGACTGATTGTGGTATGAGCATATAACTGTGAGAGAATATAATGGAAACTGGAAGTATTGTAGGTGTACAAGAAAGAATGGAAATGTTTAAATATTGTCAGAAAATAAAAATGCAAACATATTGAGCATGTTTAAAATTGAGGTAGAAAAATGAAGTAAAGGGAAAATGAATTGGAGAATTAAACGAAAAGAAGGAAAAAGTTAAACAATTTTTAAGGGTTAAAAATGAAGAGGTTTTTCTATGGTTGGGAAAACGGGTTAAGGTGAAAGAAGGAACAATGGATGTAATATATGATGATGAAGTGGGTATGCACACAGGAAATGATGAAAATTGTTGAAAGTTTTGCTCATGAGGTGTATAAAGAGGATGTATGGATAGTTAAGAAAACAACAGACATTATGAGAAGTAATTACAAAAGGGAGCAATACAAAATAATTACAAGAACTAATAAGGGAAGGAGAAGAAAATCTGCACCAAGTTTGGATGGGCTAGGATAAAGATATGAGTAAAGATAAGTGTATTTTTTTTGCCATGTAGTAAATGACTACTGGCTAATGGCTAATATGATAAAAGAAAAGCTATAGTGGTGTGATAAAATTTATATCGAAGAAAGATGAGAAAAAAGATATAAAGAACTAGAGACAGTAACCGTAGGAAATACAGATTACAAAATAGCCATGAAAATAATGCAAAAAGGAATGTAGAAGGTGTGAAGTACTATATGATGATGTGTTTGGGGTAAAAGGCAGAGATGTAAAAGATGTTTAATGATTGACTTTATAAATGTGATACTGGAAGATAACCCAATTCAAGTGCAACTTGGACAATTATATGCGAAATTTGAAATTCATCCCTGGTTTGGCACCTATGTCTCTCATGGACACAGGTAACCTGTAAATGGTTAATCTCCCAGGCCCTTGCTTACACTTATAAAGGGCATCAGAACTTGTTAAAGATTTGGGATACTTGGCTTAAAAAGGCCGTTGTGGTCGTTAGCCTAGTAAACACATATGAACCTATGAGGCTCTCTCTACTCTAACTTTGTCTCCAAAATATGAAATACTATCCCTCAGCACATCATAACTACTGCTGACCCAACTCACTTTAAAAAGATACTTAGGACCTTCCTCAGCAACAACTGGCTCTGTCCTTGTACAAGTCCTAGCTAAATCCTATTCCCCTTGTCCAGCATCTCATCCACTTACTTTTCAACCATTTTATGCCCACCATATGTAACTTAACTTACTTATTACTTTATCTCCTATCTCATTCCCCCTCCTCTTCACTATTAATTTAACCATTTAATTTCTCTTCCCCTTGCATCACCCATAACCCCACCCATTTCCTCCCCTCTACCGTCTACATACCGCCCATTTTGTAATGTCTTCATGACATCAGCTGATATGGAATGCCCTTTGCTTCCATACCTGATGGCTGCTTTCTGCTTATTTACTATGCTTTTCTGTAAAAAACATAGTAAATCCACTGATTTAACAAACTCTGATAGTATGTTTCTCTTTGGAAACAGAATACCAGAGTTTGTACAGTGTTTTCTGGACTACCGGACAATTGGTTTGATTTCTGGGTAGTCTGGAAAAAAAATGGAGAGGTGGCAACCCTACTTAATACCCTCTTACTAGTACATATTAAGTTTCACTGTCCTCTCCCCTATTTACCTTCTCTTTACATTTTTTCTCCCTCTCCTACCATTCTCTCCCCTACCTCTGTTCTCTTTTCTACTTTACTCTCCAGTTTATTTCATCAATATTTACTCTAAATACACTTTCTACACTTGGGAAATTATGTCACTCACTTACCTGATGTTCCATTTTCAGTACTGCTGCACTGTTTGAAATATCGTATGTTTACTTATCTGACTATTACCAACCTGTATAATTTATGTCATATTCTACTCAATGTACCTCTGTGATGTGTGCAACTTGTGCATCATATATAATTTGTTAATTGCCTCTGGAGCTTTTCTCCCCAGGCCTCCTCTGAAAATGGGCTCTTGCCTAGTCTGACTATCCCAGTAAACAAATATTAGATGTGTAGGCAATGGTGAAACAAAACAGAAATTTAACTAGAATTATGTAGGCTGAGTGAAAAGCAGGAAGCTGAATAAGAAATATTGATCCACATAACACTTGTCAAAAGTTGCATTCCTGCACTTTGGTTTAATAAAATCGCAATCAAGAAGTAAAAAAACACCATCTCATATAAAGGTCATTGTTATTCTGGAATTCTGTCCCCACTTTTTAAAGAATGGTAACTGTCAAGAATGGATTCCAATATATGTTACAATAAATTACCTTAAAATACAAAACAAGGCAAAGTCATAACTGGATAGTAGTAGATGTTAAGAGGCATGAACAGCTCTATAGCTGAGAAGCTGATCAGTCCATGCAGGCAATATTCAAAATAATTAAGCAGATACAATAGCAAATTCTGGCTGCTTAAATGTAAGTCATTTTGCACAAATAAAAACAGCATTAATGTTTATTTTACACTATAAAAGTTATGACAGCTCTGTGAATTAAAATGTTGTTGGGCTGGTTATTATGTTCATAGGACGATACTAGGCTATTGGCCCAGAAGCCCTTATAAACCTAGCCAAGAATTTCACCCATGTTCACACAAAGTCAGCACCTGTTTTCCCTGTCCAGCAGGGACACAGGTGGGATCCCAGGGGTATATTTTCTGTTTCCCATCCAGTCTTCCAGGTTCCTCTTAAAAAGGGCTAGTGAGGTACTCTGCTTAACATGGAGAGGAAGTCTATTCCACAGATGGGGGAGTTGTTGGGCCACAAATCTATCCCACCAACAAGTTCTATTAATGTCACAGACCAGGTAGAGACCTTGCATGTGGGTTGCATGAGTGGACTTTGACTTACAGATATGCAGCAACTCCATCAAGGCTGACTCTGAGACGGCCTTGTATGCCAGACACAGGTCACCTCTGAGCAGTCTGTATGAGACTCAGTAGAAGGACAGGGCTTTTAGCCTATCTCTATAAGATAGGTGTTTAAGACCCTGGACTTTCCTGGTCAGGAACCTCTGTGGTCTCTCCAACTGCTGCATGTGCCTGGCAAGGTACATGCTGAAGGGGGCATTATACTTGATAATGGGTCTGATAAGGGAGGAGTACACGGATGTTATGACCTCCTTGTTCCTGAATGAAATACCCTTACGTATGAGGTGAGCCATGTAGAAAGCCTTCCATACAATGGAGGCAACATGGTGGTCAAAAGTCAAGTTACTATCAACCTGGGTGCTCAAGTCCCTCATGACTGATTGCATGCTTAGTACATTGTTATTAATATGATAATTAGTGGGGACACCATTTTTCCCAAGGGGATAATGATGCATTTCTTGGCATACAGTTTGAGGCCATGCTTCTGGCACCAGTCATTAGTTTGGTTAAGGCCCTCTTGGAGGATGTTCACATCACTAGGGGAATTTATGACAGTGCCCAGTTTGCAGTCATCTGCAAACTTGGTCAGCCGCAGACCACTGGTTTTGACTTGCACCTCAGAAAAGCATATCCCAAACACTAGAGGCCCCAAGACTGATCTCTGGGGTATGCAGCTTGTTACGGGTCTACTACTAGAGGTGGCTTACCCTATTTTGACTGAGTGGGTTCTATCATTAAGCCAGCTAGCTACCCATATGGTAACATATGGGTTGATGCCTAGCTGGGAGAGTTTATCTATTATGCCCGAGTGGGGAATAGTGTTGAAGGCTTTGGCTAAGTCAAGGTAGGCAGTTTGCATTGTCTTGCCCTCATCCATGGCTTTGGTGACTGTTTTGAATAAGGCAACCAAGTTTAACAGGCATGATCCCCCTTTAACAAAACCAAACTGTGTAGGATCAAGTGTTTGGAGATTGCCATGTCCTTGTTTATAAGGCCTGTGATAATGTGTTCCATGGCCTTGCAGATCAGGCTAGTTAGGCTGATGAGCCTATAACTTCCTGGATTGGTGGATGCTCCACCTTTGTGCAGAGGGATGACAGTGGCTGTCCTCCATTCTGCTGGGACAAAGCAGGCGCACAGGTTTTGGTTGAATAGGGTGCATAGTGGTGCTGAGAGCTCTTGCCTGAGTTCATGTAGGACACAGCCAGGAATGTTGTCTGGTCCCATAGAGGCTGTATTTTTTTCCTTTGAGAGGGCATTAACAACCTGATCCCTGGTGATGAGGGGAGTGGGGCAGGTGCTGGGCATGTCCTGGTTTACTGATGAGGGGACGGGGATGAAGTTTTCACTGAACTTCTCTACCCGCAGGTTGGCTATATCTATGACGTTTGTGTATGTGGTACTCTTGACCACCAATTCAGACCAGATTTGGGAGTTAACATTGAGATAGGAGACGTATGTGAAGAAGGCTTTGTGATTGTCCTTAGTGGATGTGGCCAATTTGGACTCGAAGTTAGCCTTACAGGATTTCACCAGTAACCTTATTTGCTTGTTCAGACAAAGGAGAGAATGGTTCCAACTTCACACCTGCTCTTTCTTGATCCTGGACAGCAATTGTTTCCCTTTTATTATAGAGTCTGTTCATTGCTGCTGTCCATCAAACAGGTTTACTCTTCCTTGAGGAAGATGATTTGGTCCTGTCAGGTATTGCTGCCATATAGGAGCTCATATAGATTTTTGGTGTAGGCTTGGACATTAGTGCTTGATTCATCTGAAAGGATGATGGCTGTGAAGCTACTTATACCTGCTCTCAGGAGGCTGTAGTCAATTTTAGAAAAGTTTTTTTGTTCGACCCTGACAAGGGGGGAAGGGGGTCAGGGGAGATGGTGACTTCAAAAGTGATTGCTTTATGGTCAGATCTTACCATGGAGGATGACACTGTAGGGGTGCTACAGTGGCTACTCATGTTGGTTAGTACCAGGTCCAGGATATTTTCATTTCTTGTGGGGGTGTTGACCAGCTGATCCAATGCATTGACATTGACAAAGTCAAGGAATCTCTGGGTGTTTGTGTTTGAGCTAGAATAGGTCTTCAACTCTATGGTTGGGTAGTTAAAGTTGCCCAGGATCAGGGTAGAGGGTTGAATCTTGATGGATTCAAGTAAGTCCAGATAGGTGGAGTGGGCCTCGAGTTATGGTTGGGGGGTCTGTAGCTAGCTATGACTTGAATAGATGTTTTGTCAATAGTTAACTGCACCTGGAGTGTCTCCTGTGCGTCACACTGTTTGACCAGCCTGGAGGTGTATATGTCTTTGATAAATATTGAAACTCCACCTCCTTTGGCTTTGTAGACCTCTGTTTTTGGGTCTGAAAGTATGGTAGGACAAGTAACCTGGTAAGGTTGGGGTGCTCTCTACAGCATTGAACCAGGTTTCAGTGACTGCAGAAATGTCAGCATCTTCCAGGGTGAGAAATGCTTGCAATGAGTGCAATTTCATGCTAAGACTCCTAGCATTTATCAGCATGACCTTTAAATTTCATTTAGAAGAATTTTTCACATTGGTAATTTTGTCCTCATGACTTTGTCTAAAAAAGTCACTATGGGGGAGGCAACAGCCTTTGCCAGAAGTCTGAAGCCCAGGGAAGACAGCTGAAGGCCATCTCTGGCAAAGCATCATAGTCTGCCAGTCAGTCATGTCCTCCCAGGCTGTCAGGTAATGGATCCCCTTGGAATGACACCAGAAACTAAGCCAATTGTTAAAGTCAATCAATTTCTGTTTGTATCGAGGCACCATTCTGGATGACAGCAGGATGCTGCCTAAGGCTAGGGACATACCTACCTGGGACACATATTCAGTGAGCACAATCATGTCTCTCTTCATATAGTCCAGAGAGGTACAGCTCAAGTCATTCACACCAACATGGACTGTGACAGAGTCATAACAGTACCTGTTTGTTAAGAGACTTGAGTGCGTGAGTGATATGGCAGATTCTAGCACCTGACAAGCAGCTTACCATGACTTTCCCCTTGTCTAGCTTGGTGAGGGGCACATCTGTGTGTCTCACGATAGAGTCTCTTATAACTAGAATTTTGGGTTTATGGCTGGGCCTTAGAGGCTGTGAGACACAGGCAAATGTACTATGTGTGGTGCTTGGTGTGGTGGGTTGTGATGTGCGTGTGTGCTTTTGCCTCAGAGGTCTCTTTTGTTTAGGTATGTTTTTGTTGAGAACCTCCACATATGTAAAAATGTATAGTACAGGTGTGGGTGGTGTTAGAGGTGTGGTGTTTGTGCAGATAACCTTTTCAGTGCCAGATGTACTGGCTTGTGATTGGGACAGCAAGGATTGATTCTAGGTTTTTAATGTAATTGCATCTCTCACATATTGTGTTCCTAAGTGGTAGAAGAAGAGGGTTGTCCATGTACATGAGGCAGTTGCTACACTGTCTCAGGGTGCCCATATCAACAAGACTAGCAGGAGAAACCAGAGGAAATTGTCTGTCCATCGTTGTCAAAATCTGTGGAAGAGAGGTAAAGGATGGTAGCGTTGGTACTATCTGAATAGAGTGCCTATAGGTGTGATTAGGGCTGGATAAAATCATAGTAACTGCAAGGGAGGGCATCAGTTACACAGGAGTGCTGGTAAGGGGAAAAAATGCAACTGAGATAGATACCTTGCAATGGGTTAAAACAGCGCACCTGCAAACACAAGGTATAAAAACCAGCAAAGATGGAAGACTCTAGAAGCTCAAATTACTACCCAATCCTGCTAGTCCCTGCTCTTTCAACCAATCACTCATGCTAGAAAAGGTCAGGCAACTCTGTTGCTCTCACTAACAGTGAAGACAAGACACTACTAGCTGACGATGGCTGCCAGAAACACAGGAAACTCAACAAGCAAAACAACCAGGCCTGGATAACAGCAGGCCTCTATCCAGACTATGCTAACTGACTAAAAAACAGAAAAGCATAGATAGAGCACTCACAAACAGAAAATACAACTCTCGGTAAGAAAAAGCAGTTTACAGTTAAGTAATTCAATGAAAATGCAATTACAGTAACAAAACACTATCAATGAAAATACAGTTAAAACAGTATAAGACAGTACAAAAATGCAGTGAAACAGTTAAAAAACCTTTATAACAGTGCTTTCTTTCTAAACATCAATTAACAAGCTTTGGGAAGAAAACATCCAGCATACCTTTAAGATTTTCTTTTTATCTTTACATTTGTTTTATTCCCTTGCACATTACTTTCAGCAAAATACCAACAGTACACCTTTTTACTTTAACTGACCTTTGTAACCTGTACAATCTGTCAGCGAGTGCATTTTTTAGCAGTGTTACATCAGCAGATGGTAAACAGTTCAGGACTATACCATCCTGTGGGAGGTTTTCAAAAGTGCAGTTGTTATTCAGTTATGCTGTTTGAAGTGCTCAGGGCCGCGAATGTGTACCCCTACACAAATTAGCAATATGGTGCTGCAGCCCTGTTAGAAGGAAACCCTGCTGTCACTGCTACCCCCCCCCCCCAACTTCTTGTAGCAGGTTAGTAGTATCATAAATTAAGTATTTTTCTTGTTTTCAGCCCTTCTTCTACTTTACCTGTCCTGCCTGACTGCATAATATTACTTTGTTGTCCCTCCTCCCACCAACAAACTGACTGGCTAAACAATTAAGTATTTTGCAGAGCATAAAGACAGGACTTGAAAGACTTAATTAGTTGCTAAATACAGAGTAGAATGTCAAATAAGGCTGGAGTTTCAGACTGCAGATTTAACAATCTGACAAGGGAAGGGTTGGGAAACTAATAATGCTTAGCCAGTTAGTTATATGGGAAAGGATTGGGGAAGCCAGAGTAACAGGAAGATTTTGCAATTTTACTTGTGCTGCTACCCCCTTGAATAATGCATGTACTCATTAGCGTATATAGTATATGCCTGCCAATGCCCCTGGCTCTAATTACATAATATATTGGGATTGCTTGTTGAATTCCATGAGGGCATAACATTGATGGTGGGATTGGAAGTCAGTTACACATTTCAGATTTTTCAGGGTACCTAAGACAATCTTGAATTGACAGACAAGAGAGATACCTGATGAAATTGTTTAATATGCTAGGGTTCCATGATATAATGTAGAGTCATAATCCAGGGGAATATAATTTGTGGGCCAGACTCAAAGATGGTATATTTCAAATGAGCATTTACATCAGATAAGTAATTTCACCCTATAGTTATTTCAGACCATGCCCTTGAGTATTTTTGGAGTTGCAGATGAGGAGGGATAAATATTTCACATATTACTGGCATCATAACACAGGCTTAACAGGACAGTTTCTTGAGATTGGATGACGAATTACATGATGGAAGAGCTCAAGAAAATGGACATGGCGAGAACTGGCTTAAGTGTAGCCTGGGACTCTTATTTATTTATTTAGTTTATTTATTTAATTTAATTTTATTTTACTGTTGTTTACCAGGATAGTTCGACTGGGTGGGAGCCCGTTTTCAGAGAAGGCCCAGGGAGAAAAGCTCCAGAGAACGATTGCAAACTTTATTGCAAAAAATGCTTCACAAAAAACTTTTACAAAAAGAAAATAAAAATAAAAAATAATTACAAAAAAGATTTTTTACAGAATATTACAGAGAACAAAATTTTGAAGATTTTACAAAACATAATAACAAGATAGTATATCAATATTTCCATAGTGAAGCACAGAGTACACATAATAAGGTATACCTTGAGAACTAAGGTTTGAAAATTTGTGACAAATAGCAGTGGGTGCCTGCAAGGGAGGGTGCCTTTTAAAGGAAGGGTTAGGATTCTGATGGAAATAAAACAAAGGGATTAGAGGGCTAGAACAGATCCAGACATCTACAAATCCTCAAGGATCTTAAAGTGGCACAGGAGCAATGCAGTGAGCAACCCCCCCCCCCAAAGGCAAACCATTCATAGAGAAACTGAATGTAGAATTAGGCAAATATTTAGGTAAGTTACATGAATATAAGATGAGTAAGATGAAAGTACTGCATTTTGAGATAACTCAAAAGGAATTAAATTACTGGCCCAAAAGTTGAGGCAGCAAAAATGAAAATAATTGGAATAAAAATTAAAGACCCCACCACAAAGAGGACTGAGAAAGACCCAGAGAATATAACATACATATTTACAGCATTCTAAGGTAATCTGTATAGGAAAGATAAGGAGGTGTAGGGTAAAGTATAAGAAAGACAATGACACTTGGATACATTAAACATTCCCCAATTCACTGAACAGGAAGGGAATGATCTTATTTGAGCAATAGCAGTTGAAATAATTGAGACATTACTGCTCTTTATTCTGCATTATGTCATGGACACACAATTAGCAAAGCATGGAAAGAAATTAATCTCTAGATTGTATAGAGGGAGGCTCGAATTAAAGGAAGACCCAATGCAGCCAGGCAGGAATGACTGGAATGCTGAGTTGAATTTGTAAATTCCAACAGGGGACTAGACACAGATATGTGCTATCCCAAGTTATATAACAAAATCTAGGAAATTTCATTCTCTCAGGGAAATGCCGCCACATATGTTTTTATACTCCAACTAAATTGCATCATATGTCCCCACAATTTCAAAACACTTCCTGGAGATGTGAAATTCAAGAGAGAGAGAGTGAATTGGGTGCACATATTTTGGGATTGCACTAAACTCCAGATCAGAAAAGAATTGATTTGATAGTACAATACCATTAACCCCTCACCACAGACATGTTACTTTTGAGCTGGGTTAGAAATACACTTTCAAAACATATCAAAGCACTGATATATTTACTCATGATAGTAACAAAAAACTATTACTAGAAAGTGGGGGGAAAATACCCCCCCCCCACCTTTGAGGAGGTAATAATAGCAATGGAGATTAAAAAGTTGGAGATGAGGTAATCAAAAGGTGCTCCAGGAAAACTGACATTCAATAAATGGAAAAGTTGGAAATTGGATCAAATTGTCTAAATATGGAAACAGGGAGAAAGTTGTGGACAAAACATGCAGATGGATCCAGTAATCCCATACTGATGTATTTTAAAATTCTTCTTATCATTTTGTGTCATAGTTAATTAAACTTGACAAAGACATTTTTTTATTTCTGACAAGAGAATTAACTCTTAGTAATGCTGTAGTGTACTCAGATGGAATTGAGGTATGGATTAATATGTTTGATGGATATAAATTTTTCTCTATAACCTGGGTGACAAATAATAGCTTTTGGTCTGACTACTACTTCATAGAGAAAGTAGTAGAGGCTCACCCAGGGTATTTTTGTATGAGTGTACCACTGTGCAAGTGGATTGCATAATCTGTAATGTAATTGAATGGTGAAGATAAATAAAAGGTGGCATGGCAAAACAAATAATAATTCTTTATTTTTAAGTTTTGTTATGTTTAAAACTGCTAACTAATTTTAGTTAGCTTATGTGGAGAACATAATTGTTGAGGACAACTGTTCATTTTTAATTTAAAAAAATGTTAAATGACAACATGCTGAATATTTACATTTGTATACTCACAGGCCTTCGATTTGTGCATGAATAGTATGGGACAGTGCTATTTACCTTGGTAGAGGCATAGCTGGTTCAACCAGGGCATGGGCTGGCACTATGAACCAGCATCCCCCTCAGCTCAGAAAATAAAAATGAACCTCCCTTCTACTGGCACACCAACCTGGTTGCCAGATGCATGAAATGCCCCTCTGCCTTCTGCCCTAGCCATTCAGGTCCATTTCTGTGCCCTGCCCCAACCCTCCTTCAGGATATTTTATTTAAAAAATCTTCTTTTAAACTGTAGGAAACTAATATCTGAAAATGTTTCAAACAGTTGCTACAGTTTATACCCTGCTTAGACAGAGCACTACAGTGCTCAGGTTTTAGTTAAAAAAAATTAAAAAAAAAAATTTAACCAGTAGCAAACTGCTTGCAACAATGTAGCAAGCAGTTTGCTATAGCTTAGACCACACACGGAGCAGTACAGTGCACAGGTTTGACCACAAATGTAATACTGTCTTTTAAAAGCCAATACTGCATTAAGGAGAGATTAGGATCGGCTGATCACACCCCTACCCCAACACTTTCTTG
Organism: Protopterus annectens; assembly: GCF_019279795.1. Taxonomy (NCBI): domain Eukaryota; kingdom Metazoa; phylum Chordata; order Ceratodontiformes; family Protopteridae; genus Protopterus; species Protopterus annectens. The sequence goes on from NC_056743.1 coordinate 1,266,266,950, forward strand.
ACCCACCCTAGTTATGCTACTGTACCTTGGGACATTTTATTTATTGATTGATTTTTAAGCAAAAAGTGCTTCTTTACTTAAACATAAATACATACACACATGCATACATAAATACATAAAGAAAGAAAAAAAAGAAAAAGTAAATGGCCTGAAGTGATTCTGTACAATGTTTCACAGTTTTCTGCTCGCTGCCTTCCCATGACTCAAGACAATATACAGAAAGTTAATTAATATTAAATAGTAGAGTAAGTAGTTGCAGATTGTGTGGATTGTTGACTTGGAAGTGTAGCAGTGGGCTGCAGTAATGTAAGACAAGTGTGTGTTTGTGTGTTTGTGTGTGTATATATATATATATATATATATATATGTTAGACAGAGGCAGTGTCACTGTTAGACAGAGGCACAGTATACTAACCTCGAAAAAGGGCATAGCAAAATAAATTTAAAATGGGTGGCGAAAGCCAAACACATTCTGGCTAGGCTTATAAATGCCTTAGGGCAGATAGCCTAGTATGAACCTATGAACCTATGACCCTATATATATATATATATATATATATATATATATATATATATATATATATATATATATATATGTGTGTGTGTGTGTGTGTGTGTGTGTGTGTGTGTGTGTGCCCTGAAAGGACAATGCTAGGAACAAAAAATAAGTAAATAAATGTCCACATCGTGGCATAAAAAAACACTAAAAAAACAAAGGGGTGGATAAAGGTTGCAGTTACTACAGCAGTGATCATTTTATCATCTACAGTTATGGTAAGTTCAACCTACACAAATGTACTATTTTCATCATATTGATCACTGCTACAGTAGCCTTAGCCATATGGGTAGATTACCCTAGCTAACAACATTTGGCAGGTGGAAGAAGAAAATTCCAGAAGCCCTTGGAAAATGGTCCTAACAAAGCCTTATCTACATCTAGAGAAGGAATCAAGCTTACAGTGCTTTGTAAAAGTTTATAAAGAGGACCAAGCAGCAGCTTCTAGAATATTTCTAGAATCCGACTCATTCCAAAAAGCCAAAGACGAAGCCAAAGCCTGGAATAGATTTCCAATGGTGAGTATAACAAAAGATAATAGCCTTAGACAACCATATGGAAACAGTGTAGTTTGACATAGAGTGTCCCTTCTTCTTACCTTCTAAAGAAATGAACAATTGATTCAAAGATCTGACAGACTTAATTTAGTCATGATAGTAACTGAGATGTCTGTGGACATCCAAGATATGGAGTATACTTTCACCCTCATTTCTAGGTTCAGGAAAGAAAATGGGAAGATGGATAGTTTGGCTTAAAGTAAACTCAGTTAACAATTTAGGTATAAAAGGTGGATTACTTCTCAAAGAAACTGTGTCCCTATGGAAAATGAGATGGGTTTGATTCATCATAAGAGCTTGCAACTCAGATACCTTTCTTGCAGAGGTCAGAGCAATCAGTAAAACTGTTTTCCATGTTAAGAACCTCAAGTCAGCCAGATTACTTGGTTCAAATGGGGCACGATTTTGCTTCTCTACCACAGACTTATGATTGCAAGGAGGAACCACCAGTTTTCTTAGAGATCTCTCCCTTTCAAAGACATTTTGACAAGAAAATGCATTGAAAGAAGAGGGTCTATGGACAGAAATGCTTAAATGGCTGATAAGTGAATGTTAATTGAAGAACAAGAAAGGTCACAGGATAGTAATGCAAACAAATATTGTAAAACCAGAGAACAATCTATTTTATTTATTTATTTTTTATTTTATTTTACATTTGTTAACTAGGAGAGTCCGACTGGATACATGTCCATTTTCTGTGGAGGCCCAGGAAGAAAAGCTCCACATGTACAAAAAGATGACAATCAATATTCATGACTACAATGAAAAAAAAAATGTAAAATTTTAAAAGGTGATTATTTATATACATGGTTACATTGAAGTTTAATATCATTGTAGGTTTATAGTATGAGATATGTACAGAAATCATTGCACAGCATTTGAGTGTATAGAATGGCATGATACCTAGATTGATGTTATGAGTGACTACCAGGAGAAGAAAAAGGTGGGTAGTTAAGAAAAAGGTGGTTAGTTAAGAGGGAAGTTCTTGGAAATTTGATGTAGAAGGGTTTAAAACATATCCATAGAAAGGCTAGGATAACAGGATGCAATAGAAGAGCTAAAGACAAGGCATTAGAATGGTTAGGATAGGGAGTTAGAAACAAAGCAATATAATGGTAAGTATAGCAAGTTAGGTTAGGTTTAGTGAGTGCTGTTCTAAAGGTTATTGAGAAGTACTTATAATTTGGGTGGGTTAGGTTTAGAAAGTTTATTTCTATAGGATAGGGGAGTTGTTAATTGCATCATTTACCTACTAGAGTTGTATGTATCTTGGGTTAGTCTGGGTCTAGACATGGACATAGCCAATGCTTGTTTAGGTGATTCTTTAGGGATGTTTTGAGTTGGGGTAAGGAGGTTATAGTGGTAAGATCTGAGGGGAGCACGTTCCATTTCTTTCCAGCTGAGTTGGAGAGTAGTGATTCTCCAGCTGAGTTGTTGGCTTTGGCAGACTGAACTTGCATTTTGTTGGATGAGCGGAGGGATGGTAGACTGTAGTAGGGGTTGATAATATTTGTCAGAATGGGCATACTGTTAGGTTGGTAGGGGATTTAATGAATAACTATGAGTTAGTTGTAATAGAGTTGATTGGGTAGCTCTAGCCAGTCTAATGTTTGAAGATTTTGACAGTGATGGGTTATGTAGGCTGTGCCTGTGGCAAATCTAGCTATATTGTTATAGCAGCTAGCTAATTTGTTTAGGTTAGCTTTCAGTAGATTTAGGAAAATGGGTGAGGCATAGAGAAGGGTTGAGAGAAGATGTGTTCTAGCTATGGCTGTTCTGGCAGGTTGGGTTAGGAATGGTTTAATCCTATACAAGGAGCCTAGTTTTTTGTTAACTGTTTTAATGATTTTGTCAATATTAGTGTCAAATGTAAGGTTATTATCTATTGTTACACCAAGAAGTTTTGTGGATGGTTCCGGAGAGATTATGGTGCCATTGTTGGATGAGATTATAATATTTGGTGATGTGAATTTACAGGTAGGGGAGAGAGGTAGTAGTTTGGTTTTATTGGGATTCAATAGGAGACGGTAATTATTGAACCAGACCTCTACTTTGTTGAAGGCGCTCTGGGATAGGGATTGCAGGTCTGAGGGGGTGGTGACAGAGCAGATAAGGTTAGCATCATCTGCATACTGAATACAGGTTGCTTCTGGGATGACTTTGGGTAGGTTACTGATGAATATTGAGAAAAGGAGGGGGCCTAATATGGATCCCTGGTGGACACCAAGGGTGATTGGTAGCAGGGGGGATAGATTGTATTTCCATAACACTGCTTGTTGTCTGCCCTGCAAATAAGAGTGGAACCAGCTGATTACTAGGTTGTTTAGGCTGAATGATTTGAGTGTGTCTAGGAGTAGGTGGTGATTCACCATATTGAATACTTTGGATAAGTCGAGAAAGAGGGCAGTGGAGAATATGTTGTGATTACAGTTCTGATTTACTGTGTGAGAGAAGGAGAGAAGTGCTGTTGTGGTACTATGGGCAGGTCTGAATCTGTGCTGGCATGGGGCTAGGAGATTGTTCTGGATAAGGTGAGTTAGAATTTGCTTATGTATACATTTTTTCCATTAGTTTGGCTAAGGGAGATAGGATGGCTATAGGTCTATAGTTTGAGAGTTCAGTGGATTTGCCCCCTTTGTGAAGTGGAATAGTGTGGGAGATTTTTCCAGATGGAGGGGACATAGGATTCGTGGATAGTATGATTAAGATGGAGATAGGGTATGCTATTCCATTTGCGGCCTTTTGTAAAAATTCAGCAGAGAGTAAGTCTGCTGCTAGGGTGGTGGGTTTGAGTTTTTTTAGTAGGGATTTAATATAGTCTGTGGGGATTGGATCAAATGTGAGCAGAAGTACATTATTAAAGGGGCTGAGGTGGTGTTTTCGGAGTTGAGAGGTAGGTTATTAGCTAGGGACTGAACTGTTTCCGTAAAGAAAGTATTGAAGGCCTCTGCTACACTTTTAGGGGATAGATGTAAGGTAGATGAAGGGGTGGGGGTTGTGGATATACCTGGATAGAGCAGTATATTGAGGCCTAACCAGAATTTTTGTGGCTGATTGTGGTGCTTTTTCTGTAAGTTGAAATAGTAGGTTTGTGTATCTAGCATAGTGGATTTTTTTTGCCTAGTTTCTCAATTGTTTGTATCTAATGTGGTCCTGACTGGATTTGGTGGATCTCCAGGAGGTCCATGCTGTGTCCCTAGCAATTAGCTTTTGTTTAGTACCTTTGGTTAGCCATGGAGCTACTTTGATTTTGGTTCTGATATTTATTTTGGGAGCATGCTTGCCTAAGATGGCTAGGAACTTAGCATTAAAGTGTGAGACTGCTTCATCTAGGTGAAGTAGCTTTAGATTGGACCAAATGCATGATTTAAGTTCGGTCTGGAATTTAGTGAGGTTAAAGTTTTTTGTATTTCTAATGGTTTTAAGTGTGATTTGCTGAGGCATGGCATTCCTTTTTCTGATTATATAGGTTAGGAAATGGTCGCTCATGTTCTGAGATAGGGTGCCTAATTTATATAACTGAGGCTTGTTGTTTATAAGTATTCAATCTAGGGTGCTTTCTTTATTGTTGGGCTTATTAATTCTGGTGGTGGAATTTATAATTTGGGAGAAGCCATTTAAGTTAATGTGGGTGGTAGGGGAGTTTGATGAACAGGTTTTCCAATCGATATTGAAGTCTCCTAGAATAATAGTTTCTTGGGCATGGGTAGTGGATAGCCATTGGAGGGTACTTTCTAAGGTCACTATATTGTTACCTGGGGGAATGTAGATAGATGCTATGTTGATAGCTTTGTGTTTGTTAAGCTGGACTTTTATTATGAGTGTTTCAGAGGTGCTAGTTATCAGACTTTGTGGGATACTGATAGTGGACACTTGTAGAGTTGATTTGTACATGATGGCTGCTCCACCACCTTTCCTATCTTGCTGGTCAAGTCTTATAATATTGTAGCTGGGGGGTATTATCTCATTATCAGGGATGGTGAGTTTGAGCCAGGTTTCGGTGAGACATAATAGGTCAGGGGAGTGCCTGTCCAGAAGGGCATGTATATAGTGAATTTTATTATTCATACTTCTGATGTTTAGGTGACAGACTAATAGTGAATTAGGAGCACTGTATGTGCTCCGTAGATTGGAGACAGTGATATTTATGGAGGTAGTGGTATCTGGTAGGTTTGGGCCTGGGTTTGGATGGATATCCCCATCTGCTATGAGGGTTGGTTTAGGCTTCCTTACTAGTTTGTGGATTTTTAGTTGGAGTTGGTGATAGTATTTAGTGCTAGGTTTTATGTAGGTGGCTCTTAGGGAATGAAGAGGTGTTGGGGTAGTACAATTAGAGGACAGGTAGGGTTGAAATGGTGTGGGATAGTGGGGGTGGAAGCTAGCAGTGGTACTGGATGTGGGATATTGAGGGCTAGGTAGGTAGTAGTGTTCATAGGAGGTGAGGAGATAAAGTATGATGAGTGGTGGTATGAAGTAGCAGATTGGTCTAGGTTTTGGAGATATTATGGGAATTAGTGGGGACATTGTGGGGTAAATACTGTTGGTATTCGGGAGTGTGGGTGGGAGGATGCAAAAGAGTGAGGTATGGTGGAGTGGTTAGTAGGGAGTGTGGGGTTGGGTGTAACGATAGAGTGTGTTTGGTTGGTTGGTTGTGATGTGTGGGAGTGGGGGTTAAGGAGGGTGTGTGGTTTGGTGAGTATAAATGTAGGAGTACTGGAGGTGGGTGGGAATTGGGGGCAGGGTAGAGGAGCAGAGTGAGCCTGCAGGGCAACGGAGCAGGTAGAGCCAAGGAAGGTGAGTTTCAGGACAGGTTGGGATGGGAACAATCAGCTGTATAGATGGTTGGGCAAGTAGGCCACCATGCACAGAGGGAGATTATAGGCTAAGAGGACTAGAGGTGGGGAAGCAGATATGGTTGTGGGGGAAAGGGGTAATAGATAAAGAGTACAATACAGTGGATGGTCGATTAGGAGCTGATAATAGGTGGATTCAGGCCGCCATCTAGTGGCCAAACCTTGTAATTACAGCAAGGTTCCTTACAGAGCCCGAGGCCGGGGAGCCTATGATTTGTGGACTTATGGTCTTGGGAAGAGTATAGAGAGCTGAATAAATGGGTATAGAGAAAGGGAATAGTAGCTGCTGCAGAGTCAGAATTACAGAGAGTTCTATCCACCTAGCAGGGTTGTGGGAATAGCATTTAGGTCTAGCACAACTCAAGAGTATACAGACATACTTTGGAATAGTTTCTCTTGAAGCAGTAGAGGTAATTCTTTCAGGGATAGGTTTTACAGGACCTTTGCAGAAAACACTTGGCTTCTTAACCACCTCCAGCAAGTTGAAGTTAATGTCTATGTAGGGCACTGAAGTTTAGAATAGTTTCCCTTGAAGCAGTAGAAGTTATTCTTTCAGGGATAGGTTTTTCAAGACCTTTGGCAGAATAAACTTGGCTTCTTAACCACTTCCAGCAGGTTGAAGTTAATGTCTACGTAGGGCAGGGAAGTTTGGAATAGTTTTTCTTAAAGCAGTAGAGGTTATTCTTTCAGGGATAGGTTTTTCTGGACCTTGGTAGAATAAAATTGGCTTCTTAACCACTTCCAGCAGGTTGAAGTTAATATCTACATAGGGCAGGTGAGTCTGGAATAGTTTCCCTCGAAGCAGTAGAGGTTATTCTTTCAGGGATAGGTTTTACAGGACCTTGGCAGAATAAACTTGGCTTCTTATCACAAATCCAATGAAGAAAAACCCCCAAAAAATGAACCAGTGACCCAAAAGTCTCAATTCCACGAACACTTTATTATAATTCTCTCTTAAAGTGCGATAAATCCACATACACTTTTCGTTGCAACACGTAACGCTAACTTCTTCAGAAGACAAACCATGTGTTTAATTATACAAGGTACTTATATAGTAGCCTTGTATTAAATCATGAACAATTAACCAATCAGTTTATTTAATTATATAAAATAAAATAATTAATTTGAAAGCAAACAAAAACGATAATTCTGATGGCAATGAACGAAAAAAAAAATCCAATATCAGTAAACACGAAATGAATACTCTCAAACAAAAACTAAAATAAACTATTCCATTTAAGGCTTATTTAATTTACTAGAATCGGACCCCCATAACTTAAAACAAGTACTAAACAATAAGTATAGCAAAAATTAATACACGAATATATCATATCATATTAAATGTTGCTACTGTCAAGTCATTATAGCATTCTAACTTACAAAACTATAAATCTGTATAGGAACAACACTTGCACTATTACCTTAAAATACCATCAGTTCACATTACTTGTTTAATAATCATGTTTTTTTTAATATATATATATATATATATATATATATATATATATATATATATATATATATATATAAAACCTAACCATGTAAATGGATTTGTTTAAGAATATTATTTAATTCTTAAAACAAAAAAGTATTGTTAAAAATGTATACTTTAAACCTTATATATCAATTCATTATACTATATAAATTTAATGCTTTTTAATAAATATTTATAAATGACATAATTATAAATATTTGTATATAAATATAACCATACAAAAATAATAACTGTTTAATACATATTTAAAAACATCTAAACACATTATAAAATTATGTATATATATATATATATAAATGAGTGAATATAGGTAAATATAATTATGTACCTATAACTGGAACGTACTAAAAAACCAACAACTGTGTGTGAATAATATAACACATATATTAAAAGTGAATAACTAGCAAATTCTTGTTTACAGTATTATGATTCGAACAGGTCACCAATTACCTCTCCAAGGGAGGTTATGAGCCCCTAAAATTGGAGAGAAAAGAGCTTATATGGCAATTAAAAACGAATGCCAATCAGTTTCCTGGTATTAATGTAATGAAATGACCTCTATTAAATGTATATTAAGGCTTAAGAACTTGGAGAGGTAATTGGTGACCTGTTCGAATCATAATACTGTAAACAAGAATTTGCTAGTTATTCACTTTTAATATATGTGTTATATTATTCACACACAGTTGTTGGTTTTTTAGTACATTCCAGTTATAGGTACATAATTATATTAACCTATATTCACTCATTTATATATATATATATACACATAATTTTATAATGTTTTTAGATGTTTTTAAATATGTATTAAACAGTTATTATTTTTGTATGGTTATATTTATATACAAATATTTATAATTATGTCATTTATAAATATTTATTAAAAAGCATTACATTTATATAGTATAATGAATTGATATATAAGGTTTAAAGTATACATTTTTAACAATACTTTTTTGTTTTAAGAATTAAATAATATTCTTAAACAAATCCATTTACATGGTTAGGTTTTATATATATATATATATATATATATATATATTTAAAAAAACATGATTATTAAACAAGTAATGTGAACTGATGGTATTTTAAGGTAATAGTGTAAGTGTTGTTCCTATACAGGTTTATAGTTTTGTAGGTTAGAATGCTATAATGACTTGACAGTAGCAACGTTTAATATGATATGATATATTCATGTATTAATTTTTGCTATACTTATTGTTTATTACTTGTTTTAAGTTATGGGGGTCCGATTCTAGTAAATTAAATATAAATAAATTATTTTATTTTATATAATTAAATAAACTAACTGATTGGTTAATTGTTCATGATTTAATACAAGGCTACTATATAAGTACCTTGTATAATTAAACACATGGTTTGTCTTCTGAAGAAGTTAGCGTTACGTGTTGCAATGAAAAGTGTATGTGGATTTATCGCACTTTAAGAGAGAATTATAATAAAGTGTTCGTGGAATTGAGACTTTTGGGTCACTGGTTCATTTTTTGGAAACTTGGCTTCTTAACCACTTCCAGCAGGTTGAAGTTAATACAGTTGCAAGAAGCACTACAGTTCACCACACGACTCTTCCAGACTCTGATGAAACCTGGTATGGAACTGGGTGAAAGCGCTTAGTGTTTTATGTATTGGGTCTGAATTTTACGGAATAAACAGCATTTATTTATCTGGAAGAGTCGTGTGGTGAACTGTAGTGCTTCTTGCAACTGTATTACTAGTCTTCTACTTGTTCGTTTTTTATGAGGTTGAAGTTAATGTCCACGTAGGGCAGGGAAGTTTGGAATAGTTTCCCTTGAAGCAGTAGAGGTTATTCTTTCAGTGATCATTTTTTCAGGACCTTGGCAGAATAAACTTGGCTTCTTTAGCCCTTAATGGGTGCTGGTTATATTTTTGGTACAACTAGACAACCTTTTCTATTTGGTAAAATATACTTTACTAGTAGCAGACTTTCTTGTCTCCATTAGTACCCACTGCACATCCTCAGTAAACAAGTGCCTAAAAGGAATTAAGACCCCATCATCCAGGCAGTCAGTTGAAGATGACTGATGTCAGGGTGTATCCAACACCGCTGTTCTTGTGTGATTGTAACCAGTCTGTGAGGAAAATGGTGGTAATTGTCCCTGGCCATTTCCAAAAGAATGGAGAACCATGGCTGCCTAGGCTAGAAGGGAGTCACCACGATGATCTTATGAGATTCCTTTTGAACCTTTAGAAGTGCCTTGGATATTAGTGGAAAGGGTGGAAAAGCATGCAGGAACATTCCTGTCCAAATAAAAAAAAATAAATAAATAAAAGGCATCTGTTTTCCCTGCCTTCTTGCATGGAGTCTTGGAACAGAATTTTTCCAGTTGATTGTTCAAAGAAGACACAAACAGGTCTACTTGAGGAACTCCTCACACATGAATCAAATCTTGGAAGACCCCCTGATTTAGTTTCCATTCATGATGGCCTACCCTGGTCCTGCTCAGCTTGACTGTCACACAATTTTTACCTGACAGAATGTAGGATGCCTGTAGAGTGAGACTGTGATGTGAAGTTATATTCCATGCTAATATGGCAAGTCCACAAAGTGGATACAGCCTGATTCTTGCTTATTTGTTGATGTACCACATGATTGTGGTATTGTCCATAACCACATGAAAAGGTCCCAGGGACCAAAGATGGTTCAGAGAGTTGAATGCTTTGATTAGGGCAAGCATCTACTTGATATTTATGTACTTGCATCTGTCATCAGTGTCCAACACCCTCTGCACTTTTATCCCTCCTGATACTGCACCCCAAGCAAAGTCCAAAGCATCTGTGGTGACTAATACTTTGAAGCAGGGAGGGAAAAGAGAGACCTGGATTTAAAGATATCTGTTGTCTCTAACAAAATATTTCTCTTCTGACAAACCCCAGCACTGGAATATGAAAAGATAAAGTGTATTAATGCTGGGACCAAATAAATCAAATACAAGTGTATCTTTCTCATGTGGAGTCTTGCCAGGGGTATCATGAGAATCACAGATGCCATGATATCCTAAATCCTGAGGTATTCCCTCACAGTGACTGAAGTCTGAGTGGAAAACCTAAATAAAGATCTATTTTTTTCCTGTGGAAGAAAAGCTCTTTGATCTGAGGTGTCTATTGACTTCCCACTAACTCAATCCTGTGTGAGGAAGTCAAAAAAGACTTTTGAACATTCTGTTGGAATCCCAACTCGTGTAAGAAATCTGTCACCCAAGAGAGAGATTCTTGACACTTTGAAAAAGACTCTGCAATGATAACTTAATCATCTCAATATGGAAAATGTGGATACTTTGTAGTATGCAATGAGCTATATGAGCTATAACTGGAGCTAGAGATTCTGTGAACACTCTCAGTGCAGTAGGTAGTCCAAAGGGTAAGGTACAGATCTGATAATGTGATCCAGACACAGGAAACCTAAAACAGGCATGAAGTCTGCATGAATAGGGATGTGATGACAAGCACCTTTTAAATCTAGTGGTACCAGGAAACTTGAAAGAGTAAGAAGACGTAACAGGTTGTGAAGTGACATAATTTTGAATTTAGGCACTATCACAAACAGGTTTATGAAAGAAAGATCCAAAACTGGTCTTGAAGTATTTTTTTCTTTCTTTGGCATTAGGAACATCCTTGAATAAAAACCCTTCCTTACCTGGGAAGGAGTAAATTTAAAATCTAATTTTATCATCATCTAGGAAGTTCTGAGAATCCAGCCATGCAAATCTCCTTAAAACAGTACCAGTGGCCATAGCCCTGGAAGAAGCATCAACAGTTATTCACTCATTGCAAACAATGACTAGTGACCTGTGGAACATAATAAAGTTAATTAATGCAGATTTTTCTTCACAAGAAGAAACGGCTGATGAAACATCCCTCATACTTTCACAATTTGTCAGAACATAATTTAACATGAGTCTGACAATTCAAAATTCTGAAAATCAAAGTTTCAGAAGCATACACTTTTTTCTCCATAGCTATCAATACTTTTCCTATCTTTATCAGAAAGAGTAGAATTGGAATTAATGAAGTGCTTAGCAGCAATGGGATCAACTAAATCTATAGCTGCTGGGCCAGTTTTGGGAACAGTATATAAAAATTTATTTAAAATACTAAGAAGCTTTACATATTCTATCTGCCTTTTTAGTGGCAGCTGGCTGATTATCAGGAAAACTGCAGGCAGTAACACACACATCCTCTAAAGCAGACAGAACAGGAGGAATGGGTGTGGGTTCTGGAAAAAATTTCTGTAACAATTTATTGTTTTTTTCTGTAGGACTGTGAAACATCAGTGATCTCTCTCTGAAAACACTGGCACATTCTAGCAATAGTCTCAGAGAAAGAAAAACCTCCACAGGGATAATCAGACACTGAGCTCTCCTCTGAGTCTGAATATGTCCTTACATCATCCTATTCAAATACAGAATCTTGAATCTCTTCAGGAAAAGAGGAATCCCCCTTTCATTTACCAGAAACTACTTTACAAGAAGAATCAATAGCCTGAATTAAACCCTGAGCCAGAGCTAGTAAACTACTCCTATCCAAAAAAAAGTTGAGGAGGAGTAGATGTTTTTGTTGTTGTTTGTCTTTCGGCTTTTCCCGGTTAGGGGTCGCCACAGCGGAATGCCGGTCCGCTAATGATTGGCAGTAGATTTTCAAGAACACTAAGGTGCCAGCTCGACGTTCAACCTTCAATGAAGGCACGCCCATTTATGGATGTCTTTTGCATGCCCACCCAACCGCAGGGAGGACATGCAGACTCCACACAGAAGGCACTCCCCGCACTCCAGCCGAGAATCGAATGGGAGATCCTCTTGCTGTGAAGCAACAACGCTACCACTGCGCCACTGCGGATGTGAGGAGGAGTAGATGTATGCTTGTTTTTTTGTTTCTTTTTGACACCAAAAATGGGGCCAACCATGTTACTATTGACAGCAGCTGCTTCTCCAGGGATGGGCACAGCATTCTGATACAACAGGGAAACCTTCCCTGTTCCCTTTCCCAGAGCCAACAAGAGTGTCTCTCTCTTGTCCACTGAGGGGACTCCAACAGGTAGAGAGGACATGGCTACCCCCCAGTCCATAGCAGCTGTAGTATCCGGGGTAAAATATGAATGGTTTGAGGTACAACAAATGGCTACAGCTGATCCACCTATGTGAAGCTGAGGCAAATAGCTAGCCTGCTGTGGTAGCAAAGGCTGTTTGCTTAACTTTTTTTTTTGTGGCTGGAAGAAGGACAAACCATGGAATTGATAATCTGTTCCATGGTCAAGCTGAAAATGGTGCCTCTTTCCTAGGGAAAACAAGCAGTAATTGTCAATAAACACTACCTATCCACAAAAGCTACTTTTTGACAGAAAAAACACAGTAAAAAGCATTTTAAAATACTATGCCAGTCCCACAAAAGGAAAATAAACACATTTTTCCCAGAAAAAATGCTTTCAGTTACTTTACACTACTTTTATACTGACAGAAAAAAAAATAGTGCTCTGTTTAATAGTACATTACAGTCTCATAGCAATCTATTAAATCACAACACTCCTAGTTAAAAAAAATAAATAAATAAGAACATGGATTTTTTTCTCCGCAAAGAGAACTTATCTGCCCAGCAGAGAAAAGCACAAGTGATTGTGGATCCTCAAAAGCCTTAGAGGAGTGTACTCTTCAGCATCAGTAAAGCTCTAAAGGGCTTTGTGCTCATACTTGTCTTTTAGTTAGCTCAGCTCAAACTGCTTCAGTTTGTGGGTGTGAAGTGTGCCCTGAAGCTTTGAAAGATGCCTAGTTGTTATATCCTTAGCAGGATATAACCCATACAGCTAAGGCTATGGCAGCAGTGATCAATATTTAGTTAACCAGGCATATCCAACAATTGGGACATTCACAGAGGTTCCTCACTAAAAGAACACAGGGCATAAGTAACATATCCTGTGCAGACTGCCTCAAGGCCCTACCCCTGTATTCTTTCTCCCACAGACTATTGAGGGGAAGTCTATGCCTGGCATACAAGTCATTGTCAAACTCCACTCTGATGAACCTCCTGCATAATCTTCAAAACAAACAGCACCCAAACTACCCATTCTAAAGACTTAAACCTTGCCTGTGATATAAGCTGATCATGCTATAGAGACATTTATGTATCCCAGAGACTACCCCTCTTCTGGAACAGGCTCCCTATTTATGTGAAGCAGAGTTCATCCCTACCCAGTTCAAGTGTAACTTGGACAAGTGGATGGGGAACAGGAAATTCATCTCTGGTTTGGCATCTATGTCTCTAATGGACACAGACAGCCTGTAAATGTTTCATCTCCCAGGCCCCTGCTTGTAAATGTTTCACCTCACAAGCCCCTACTTACACTTATCAAGGGAACCAGAATTTGTCTGAGATTTTATATGCATGGCTAGACTTAAAAAGGCCCTTATAGTCGTTAACCTAGTAAATATCTATGAGCCTTTATAATGAACATTGACTTTCTTCATATGTTGATTCAAGTGACTGTGGTTGAGAATCAGTCTGAGGTCCTTGGTCTTTTTGGGCACAAAGAAGAAATGACAGCAAAATGTGGACCCCATCTGGTCTGCTGAGACCTCCTGGATGGCCCTTTTTTGGAGAAGGTTGTATACCTCCTGTTGTGTTGCCCTCTTCTAATAGGGTGGAAGGGAGGATGGGAGGGCAGATGTTTGGGCATTGTTCAAAATAGTAATGACTAGCCTCTAGATATAATTTCCCTTATCCAATTGTCCTGTGTGATGGCCAGCCATGTGAGTAGGTGCAGGAAAAGACATCTCTAACTGCCTGCAGAGTGAGACAATTAGTCATCTCTTCTGGTTTCATATTAGCTGGACCCTTGAATGGATTTCCTGAATTCTTTTTGGTGCGGACAACCTCTGCCTCTAGGGTGGAGGTTAGATTAGAAGTCCTCCCTCCCACAGGATCCTTTGTCATATTGCTGCCTCTGCTGAGATTGTTAGGATTTCCAAAACTACAAGCATTTTGAGGGGCTGAAAACATAACTTCAGCAGCCACAAATATTTTGTCTTCTTGTTCATGTTGCAACAGTTTAACCTTTTTTCCCCACACCAAGGGAGTGCTGATAAAAGCCACCTTAAAGCATTCTTAGAAATCTGTTAGGCATATCCAGGCCTGCAGGTGCATTTTCACTGCGATGCCTGAATTAGCCACTTGACCTGTTCCATCTGCTGCATTGCATATCAAGCTCATGGCCAGTAAAGAAATTAATGTAATTACTCCAACTGTGTTCTGCACTTTCTTATAGGCAACTGTTTCAGAGTACCAGCCATTTTATCAGAAAAATCCCTCTGTCACCAAGCAATATGCTCCAAATAATTCAGTGTCCTTACTGAGAAAGTACACAATGTATACAAACACTTTCCAATCTGTTATCCCTAAGTCTAAGTTCACAAGAGAGACAGCCTGAGCATCCTCCAGGACCTCAGGAATAATGACAGCAGACAACTATGGAATCAATAAGTGGCCCTTTGCTACAATGCCATCTATATTTGGGGATCTGCAGAACTCTTTTTGTCTTTCTCGGGAAAGTCTCATCTACATCCAGCTCTTTCCACACTTTGGAGCACACTGTATCAATAAGTTTGTTGGACAATGGCACTATCCAGTCTGTTGGGGGAGAGAACCTGTAAGCCTCTTGCAACATCTCTTCCATCAGGAAGATGGGATTCAACTGGCCAGGATCCTCTCTGCTTCATCAGTTCCAGGATTTCACAAAATGTGATGGCCTTTTTGGTGGTGGGGGGGGGGGGTCTACCCTTTGTCAAAATCTGAATTATGGAGAACTACACTCCAAGTGGGAGTCCGAATGCTTCCTCTTAAACTGCCTCTTTCTAGAAGGGCTGGGTGAGACTCATCTGAGTTCTCTTAATAAGGCACCCCAGACCTCTGAAATTTGGGGCCTATGAGGTCTTTTTTCCTGTGGAATACAGGCCAAAGTATGTCTGAAGGCTTTAGATGTGAAGGATTCCACTGGCAGAACCAACGGTGCATGTACCTGCTCCAGAAAACAGATAGTCTCTTATCTCCTCTGTGCTGATTGCTTAATTGAGGCATTTGAGACCAAAAGCTTTGGAACTGATCATACAGATCAGCAGCATCAAAGGATAATTACTGATGCTGACCACTGGCATTGACACTTCTGGAGCAGAGGTCACTTGGGAAGATTACAGCACAGAGGGATCAAATGCTGAGATCATCAACATCAGCAATGGTCCCCACATGGCCATAGTGTGAAAATAGATAAATATATTTGCAGAAACTAAAGAAATACATTTGTTTTAATAATTTATATTGCTGAAGTATAGAGGTATAATTCACAGTGAAAAATGCCACAGATGCAGCCACCAAGAATTTTATGCTGCAAGGTAACTTAGCAGAAAATTGTAAACTTTGGGTCCAAACATAATTTATTTCTTGATAAGAGCTGAAGAGCCAGCAACCTGAAAATTTACATTCTGACTTACTTTTACAGGTAACTGGGGAACAAATCTTAAAAGTTTTTAACCTTTTTTTCTTTTTTTTTCAATGTGTTAATTTGTATGATGAGACAGAACAGCATGTGTTTGAGAAATGCCTAAACAAGGACCAGGCTATTATGAGAAATAGACCTTAACTTATCAAAAGATGAGAATGTATGGAAAGGAAGTGAAATTACAAGTAGACAGCCAAAAGGATTGACTGAAGAAACTGATATGTGTAATAACGGTTGGGATTTATAAAATATATCACAGGCAGTGTTGTACGGGCAACACTGCAGTGCCCAATAGTGCAACAGTGGCATAATGCAATTCAAAGACATGAAAAAAGCTGCTTAGAGCAACGTCTCAATTAGTTGCTCATCATCATGTGTCTGAATCAAACACTACATGGTTACCGGTAACCACACTAGTATTCCCCTTACCAGCCTATTCATCACCGTTACACAGGCACTTAGTCACCAACACATACACACACACACACACACACACACACACACACACACACACACACACACACACACACACACACACACACACACAAAACATCTAGACAAGTGCAATTATGTGCCAACACACAGACACAAATGCCTTTTTCTTTGCTAACAGCCCCACTCCTCCATGTGAATGGAAGGATGTATGCTATAAAAAGGCAGAGTATACTTTTTTTGCTTCACTCGCCAAATAGTGCAGCTGAGGTATTCTTTGAATTGTTCCACTATGCTATTCCAATTAAAGTGATATGTTCCAGGGAAGCTCAAGTGGCTAATTAGCATTAGATGTCACTCAGGACTGCTACATTTACAGATGCAATCACTAGTGAGACCAGTATAGTATTACAAACCAAATCCTTTTTACTTCTGCAGTGCTACAACAGTCTCTGAATTGCTATGGCATAATGGTAGCAATCCTACTACAAACAAGATTGCACAGTGAGTTTTGAGGCAAATGGTAATTGCAGAGTAAGAATTCAGTATAGCAGTGATGGCAGCAAGAAAAAGATCTATGAAGAACATAGAAAAAAATGTTGTAGTCTTGAAATTCATATACTAAGTGTGACAGTCTCACAGCAAGAGGTTCTCTGGTTCGATCTCCGGCTGGGGTGCCTTCTGTGCGGAGTCTGCATGTCCTCCCTGTGGTTGTGTGGGTTTCCTCTGGGTGCTCTGGTTTTCTCCCACATCTCAAAGACATGCAGTAGGTGGATTGGACACTCTAAATTGGCCCTAGGTGTGAGTGTGTGTGTGTGTGTGTGTGTGTGTGTGTGTGTGTGTGTGTGTGTGTGTGTGTGTGTGTGTGTGTGTGTGTGTGTGTGTGTGTGCGCCTTCTGTGGAAGGTTGGGCGCCGGGCTGGCAACTCGACACTGTAAAACTCCACTGCCAATCATGAGCAGACAGGTGATCTGCTGTGGTGACCCCTAACCAGGAAAAGCCGAAAGAATAAGATATGCTAAGTGTGACAATAAGTAAGAGAAGAAGCATTATCCTACTTGTACTCAGTTATACAGAGCCTATGTTTCAGAAAACCATTTTTTTTCAAGTATGCGTGAAAGAAAAGAAAAATGTGCTGAATAATTTCTAAGCTGTTGTAGTACATAAACAAGAAAATGAATTGTACCAACAAACAATTATGGTAAATATGGTAGCTGCTATAAAAGTGAAAAAGGTGACCCAATAAGATTTGAAAATGTATCAGAGGCTTTGTGACAAGACTGCAAGTCTGACTCCAGCAGGTAATACAGATAATTAATAAGCCAAATACTGAAGGTTAACAAGGCAGAGGTTCAGAGTTTAATGTTATAAAGGAAGATACTTTTGTGTTATTTGGACTGATAGGCACTACAAAGAAAACGTGCACTATAAAGAAAATGCATGTATATTATTCACATGTTGTCACCAAGTAAATATGCTGGGTCATTTGTTGCTATGTGAATGCAAGATCAAGACATGCAAAAGCCTGTTTCAAATCATAACACTTAAAGAAGTTAATTCTAGTATTAAGGATAGCTTGAACTGAGAAAAGCTAGGAATGAGAAAATGAATTCATAGAGTAAAAACAAAGTAAGCATGTGTACAACAGCAGTCACATAGTTACCTCAGATATTTTATGAATCCATAACATTTACATCCTTCATAACTCTGCTGATTCATTTGCAGTCTTAGGTAGTTTGTTAAGAGAATATCATATACAAATAAATGCTGGTGCTGTGCTATTGATTCAGGCTCGAATATAGTACCAGTAGCTCTCAGGAGTACAAGTTTAGTAGGGGGCTTAGGCTTTAGTACAACTGTTTGAAAGTTAGCTTTCTGACACAGAACTCGCCAGTGTGTTTGCTAATACACCTGTTTTTGATAAAATATCATCACCAAGTTTGGTGCTGACAGTTCAGTTCTGACAAACCGACCAATACCTACATAAGAAGAGGCACACAAGTTTTTTATTAACAGCCTTTTTCTAACTGATAATTATAAAGTTAGTCAAGCTCACTTTCCCTAAAATAAAATCAGTATTTTCATTTGTATTAATGTGAGTGGGGATTGAAATGGTGATGGATGATATGCAGAATGTGGTTAATAAAAAATATTTGAAAAAAAAATCTCTTTTAGTCAGACATGTTAACCAGGCATTAAATACAGTGACAGGAATTACAAAGTGTTTACAATTTGCTGTGGAATGGAGTTCCATATCCTAGATATTTTGTATGAGAAGAGGGATTCACCAAAACTGTTACTGACTTCTGTGTTTTTTAGTTATAATTTATCTAAGGATCCTAAGGTTCTATTGTTGTTGTAATGCTGTGCTTGGTCTTTGAGAGCTGGGCAGTAGTCTGGATTGTACATGATGGAATGTGTTTAAGTGAAGGAAAATAGGAAGTCCATTCCAGTTTAGTTCTTATAATGCAGAGCAGTGATAAGTTCTATTCGGGAGGTTTAGGGCAAATCTAACTATTTTGTTATGGCAGGCCTCAGGTTTGTTCAGGTCAGTTTTTCTTAGATTAGTAAAGATGGGGGAGCCATATAGTAGGGTGGAGAGGAGATCTGTTCTTGCTATGGTCAGTCTGGTGGAATTGATGAGGAAAGGTTTTGCTCTGTAGAGAGTACCAAGTTTAATATGCATCTTTTTAATGGTTAAAGCCAAATGTTTGTCGAATTTTAGTGAGTTATTAATTGTTACCCCGAGAAGTTTTGTGTGTTCTGTTGGTTCTGTTTTGGTACTGTTAGATGAACATATGCTGAAGTGGGGGTTGAGTTACTTGTGCTTTGCCTTTAGTAAAGATAATCAGTTTGGTTTTGTTTGGGTTGAGTTTTAGCTGATGGGTAGATAAATATTTTTCTATTTCAAGGAATGATTTTTATATTATTTCCATGAGTATGGGAAGAGTTGAGGCTGAGCAGATAAGGGAGAAGTTCAGTGTATTGAATAATAGTAGCATTGTTAGTAGTGGTAGATTGTTGGTAAATATGGAGAAAAGAAGTGGACTGAGTATTGACCCTTAGGGGAGGCCTGTTGACACAGAGAGAAGGGGAGAAAGTATGTTTTGCCACTTAACTCCTTGCTGACAGTCAGCTAAGTAATACTCAAAAGCAAGATGTGTTTGACAGACACTAGGTGATGTGGATCTTAATGTACAAATTTGTGATCACAGGATCATGAAGTAGCAAACACTTGAAAATAGTGAAAATAGTGAAGCACTTCTCAGTTCCATCTACATGTATATCAGAAAATATTGGAGAAAAGGGAAGTACTTCAGTACTGGCAAAATTCTCAAGTATTTCAAATTTTCCTTTGTGTAAAAAAATGTCTTTTCCAAAATGCAGTGGTCAAAATATTTGATTGTAGATCATGCGCATCAGAAGACATTCTACATATACTTGCAAAAACATAGTAACCACGAGTTTGCCATTTTTTTTTTTTTTTTTGGGGGGGGGGGGTGACTGGTAACTTTATAATGAAAACAAGAAGCAAAAGTATATTTTGGTCCAGACACAGCCATAAATAGTAAGGGAGGACAATTCCTATGGCCCAGTAGCCATGTTATCCTTTTCCTCAGCATTTAAATGAAATTTTACCATATTAAATGCTTTACTATAAAACTGATATCATTCTTAATATAGTCAGTATAGTACATAAGATATATTTAACTGTATGAGGCTAACAGAAAGGTGAATAAGCAATGTGCTCAAAATGAAAAGTTGAACCGTGCATTTTAACTTGTATTAAATATTTTCCTTACCAATCCAGGACTGTAGTATTTTGGCAGATACTTCTCACTGATTTGTGCCAGACACCAGAATGCTTGCTTAAAAAAAAAGAAAGAAATTAAAATTAATAAATTAGTTTATACTATGTGGCACATTTTTTTTCAGAAACAGAAAATGTGTTTATCCAATCTTTATTTCAGTAACTCCATCCCTCCAGAGGAACAGTAAGTACATATAGTTGTAACGGCTTTGCTTTTTATAGTAGTAGTAGTAGTCATTAAATGTGTGTGATGGGCTAATGAGTTAATAAAACAAAACAAGATATGGTTTACTGATATATAACAACAAAAGAGAAATTCTGCAGTGACGTTTTCCACAGATGGATCAGAATTAAATACCAGATGCTGATACCCTGCCTTGCACCAAGATGGAATCACTGTGCTGTACAGTCCTTGGACTAAACAACTGATTAGAGGTAGTCTTACGAGACAGTTTATATGTAAAACAAAATCAGATTCACTAAACTAGTCGTAACATCCATTACTGAATAATTCTTATATATGCATGTGGATGAAACTATCAACAAGGTTTCCTTCTAGTTAGTTGTATTTATTTACTGTGGTTGTAACTCAGGTATGCGCACAAGGTTTCTGACAGTTAAAGAGGAGGTAGACATAAATGCAGTAAGTGAAACAAGTAATTGATTATGCAACAATACAATATTTCTACATAAGGTTAATAGCAGTATAATCACCATTATTAATGAAGGTTTAGAGGAAATACTGCCATAAACAATGAACAGCAAACATCTGTAAGAAAATGCTGTTCTTACGTACAAATTATACACCACATATTTAGTGTTGTTCTTAAGTTAAAGGTCTGAAGCACATATAGTACTTTTATAAAGATAACCCACAACCTAAACTAAGACATACTCTGCTCTTCCAGTGGTACAGTACCCACTTGATATGGAGTGAAATACATTATCACACATCCTCTCTGTTAGTCATAAGTGAACTGCCATTAAAGATTTGCACCACCTATTACTGCTATGTGTGTCCCTGAGTTGCATAGGCATGAATGTGCATCTACATTTATGTTTAAACACCTTTATATTCAGGCAACATGTACAGAAAGGCAGTCAGCAAGTTTCTCGTCTCTGTCTATTTAATCTAGCTATCTGCTACACAACCTGAGGCTATTATGCAACAGTACAGAAACAATACCCATCCTTGACTGCAGGGACCAAATGACAGTGTAAAATCAGCAATTCCATTACTATAATAAGTAAGACTGGTGCATTAGGCAAAAAAATAAATCTGTGCTGAGCAAGATGGCACCGGTGATTGCGTGAGTAATGTTCATCTGAAAACTCAAAGGCAGGTAGTATTTGAGCATATTAAAAATAAGTCGATCAGTAGTGCCATGGAAAAATATTAATACTGTGCAATTTCTGATGCAGACTGAACTGCATGAAATCCAAATAATGCATGGTCTTTGTGTAACAATAAACACACCCAAAGAATTGTAACCATGTGGTTTTAAATATCATAGCTATCAATATTAATAACACATACGATTAACCAAAAATTGTATTGAGAAAAAAGTGATTGTTAAGAAAAAAATGATTATTCAAAAATATTTTAATAAATTTATCATGAAAGGAAAAGTATGCAATACAAACACAAGGTGAGTATTGCTTAAGACAGCGAATGAGGTGCTCATACACGTTATTTTTGTGTGCTTTGAGTTTAAAGAACCATCGATACTTAGTTGTGCGGATAAGAGGTGTAAACAATAATCTGAGTTGATGAACTGTACACTAAGTGAGCAGCAATTGGCTCACTAGAAACAACTTTATATGTACACATTTCAATAACAAAAAAGGCTTGCTATATGGATCACGGGGATATTTTTCACCTGGTTAAAAAGGGTTGACCTACATATGATAAAAAAGAACTATATTGTGCAGTTGGCAACATTACAGATTACAAAAAGAGTTAATTATATTGAATCCGATACGTCCAAAGACTTACAGAAAGCACCCAAACCAAAGGAGGACTCTTTTAAAACTGGTATTATCTAATAAAATCACATCTATTCAAAGTCTATAACAACTGCAGTTAGGTTCAAGTTTAATAACAGAAACAAAAACAAAAGCCAAAAAAGTATTTAAATAGGTATCTGGATTGTGCAGAGTAAATAAACACTAACAATTTGTCAGATTATTAAATGCATTACATAACAGAGTAGTATGGAAAAGTAATGTTTAACTAGATAAAAGAAACCACTGGAAAAAATAACTAAAATTAGAACAGTATGTTACTATGTCAGTGTTTAAAATATCTGCCAGATGCCTTTCTGAGTTGCAAAAGAGATGTGACTGAATGCTTACTGAATAGGTTCATAGGTTCATACTAGGCTATCTGCCCAAGGGCATTTATAAGCCTAGCCCATAGTTATGTGGCTTTCGCCACCCCTTTAGTTTGAATAAAAACTATGCCTATCATTTTGCTGTGCCTCTGTCAAGCAGTGACACTGAAGTAATCCCTGGGGTATATCTGCAATCTCCCATCCATTGGTCAAGATTCCTCTTGAACAAGGCCAGAGAGGTGCTCTGCCTCACATGTACCGGGATTTTGTTCCACAGCATAGGGAGTCTCTGGGTGATGAATCTGTCCCTCCAGCACATTCTATTTATAACCGTGTCAAGGTTTAAGTCTCCGCCCTTGTGGTTCTGAGGGATCTAGATTTTTTGAGGTGAAGCATATTCATCAAATCTGGGTTTGACGTGGCCTTATATGTCAGGCACAGGTCACCTCTGAGCAAGCGGTATGAGACTGAATAGAGCTGGAGTTCTTTCAGTCGGGCAGCATAAGACATATTTTTGAGACCCTTTATCCTTTTGGTGAGGAACTTTTGGGGCCTTTCAAGCTGCAGCAGGTGTCTGGTCAGATACATTCGAACGGGCATTGTACTCAATCATAGGTCTAATGAGTGATGAGTACAGGGGGACGATGACCTCCCTTGATCTAGATGTGAATCCCTTCATGATCAGGTGGGCGATATAGAAGGTTTTCCTAACTACTTTAGCAACATGAGTGTGAAACGAAAGGCTACTGTCAACCTGGGTCCCCAGATCCCTGATGACTTTTTCTGTGCTCAGTGGATTGCCACCTATATGGTAGCTAGAGGTAACCTTGCTTTTCCCGAAGGGTATGACTATGCATTTTTTGGCGTTTAACTTCAGGCCATGGCTCTGGCACCAGTTATCCGTTTCTGTGAGGCCCTTCTGGAGGATATCTGTGTCAGATGTGTTTTCGACTATGGCGCCCAGTTTGCAGTCATCTGCAAACTTTGTCAGCCATAACCCTCCTGTGTTTGCTTGTACTTCAGAAAAGTAGATGCCGAACAAGAGTGGACCCAGGACTGAGCCCTGTGGGACACCACTTGTGACAGGCTTTGAGTCTGACATGGCTCCAGCAACTCTGACCCTGTGGGTTCTGTCACTTAGCCAGTTTGCAACCCATCTTGTGATGTATGGGTTTACATTCAAGCTGATGAGTTTTTCGATGATACCTGAGTGGGGTATTGTGTCGAAGGCCTTTGCCAGGTCGAGGTAGGCTGTATGGACTGCCTTTCCCTCATCAATGGCCTTGGTGACAGTCTCGAAAAAGTCAACCAAGTTTAAGAGGCAGGATCTGCCTTTGACAAAGCCAAACTGGGTTGGATCCAAAGTCTGCAAGTTCCCTATGTCTTTATTTATGAGTTCCATTATGATCCTCTCCATGGCTTTGCAGATAAGGCTTGTCAAGCTAATGGGGCGGTAATTTCCAGGGTGTGTGGAGGCACCGCCCTTATGAAGTGGGACCACAGTCGCGTGCGCCACTCCTTGGGTACGTATCCTGAGGTGAGGCTAAGATTAAACAGCTGTCCTAACTGTGGGTTTAATTCCTCGTTGAGTTCGTGAAGCACACAGCCGGGGACATCATCCGGTCCCATGGATGCTGTGTTTTTTGCCTTAGTGAGGGCAGTTCTCACCTGGGCGTTGGAGATGTTTGGGGGCTACAATCCTCTGGAATAGATATCTCTCCTTTTGGGGGGGGGAGAAGTTTGCACTGAACCTGTCAGCCAGTATGTTGGCAATGTGTGTAGGTTCAGTAATTTTCACATCATTTTGAACTAATTCTGAGCATATCTGGGAGTTTCCTCCTAGGTTTCTAACATAGCTAAAGAAGGCCTTATGATTCTTTTTAGAGTCCTTGGCGATTTTTCTCTCAAAATTTGCCTTGGATGATTTTATGAGAGCTCTTAGTTTTTTACTTATAATGATCAAAGATGTCTTACCTTTCAAGGATTTTGCTCTATCTTGTAGTAGCTTCCTCCTTTTGTTGTAGAGCTTGTTTATGGCTGGGGTCCACCAGACTGGACACTTGCCTTTGGTAAAGAGAGTCTTAGTTTTGTTTGGGATTGCCTGATCCATGCAGTCCTGTAGGTGCTGGTAGAAGGCATTTGTAAGTGATTCAGCGGTTTGAGTAATGTTTACCACTGGCTCAGGGGCCTTAAAGGAGACCACACAAGTTTTTAGAAGTGTGAAATCGGCTTTTGAGAAGTTTTTCACTGTGGTCTTTTTTGTTTCAGGTGGGGGCGGGATGAGGACCTCCAGCGAGATTAGTTTATGATCTGATCTCACCAGTGAGGGGTGTTGAACATTTTGATCCCATGTTCGTGATGATGAGATCAAGTATGTTTTCTCCTCTTGTGGGGATGGTGACTAGTTGTTCCATGACATTTGAGTTTATGAACTCCAGGAATCTTTGGGTTAGAGTGTTCGGGCTTGAGTAGTGTTCCCAGTCTATATTAGGGTAGTTGAAGTCACCTAGTATGATGGTGTTTGGAGATACATTTATCCCTCCAATGTTTTCAGGAAGGCCATGTGAGGTTCCTGAGTTTGAGAGGGTGGCCTGTAACATGCTACAAATTGCAGAGCAGTCTTGCCTATGGTTAATTGCACCTGGATG
This sequence comes from Protopterus annectens, assembly GCF_019279795.1. Lineage (NCBI taxonomy): Eukaryota > Metazoa > Chordata > Ceratodontiformes > Protopteridae > Protopterus > Protopterus annectens. The sequence goes on from NC_056743.1 coordinate 1,266,292,156, forward strand.
GTCTCCGATGCATCGTGCGTTGCCACCAACCTTGAGGTGTGGGTGTCCTTTATGAATATGGACACCCCCCCTCCTTTCTTGGTGTTGTCCGGATTTTGGGGCCGGACGCATGATATGAGGTGAAACCTGTTAGTGCTGGGGTGCTCTCAGGAGCCTTGAACCAGGTTTCTGTCACAGCACAGACATCGATGTTCTCCATATTGAGAAGGGCCTCGAGTGCGTGCATCTTGAGATTGAGACTTCTGGCATTGAGCAGCATTACCCTTAGTTTTTTCCTTTTGGTGTTCTAGGGTGGTAGGTTTAGAATTTGAGCCTTGCCTAAAAAGGCACTATGGGGGTGGCAAGAGCCTTTGCCAATATCCGAAGCCCAGGGTGACAGGTGCAAGCCGTCCCTTGAAGCAGCGTGGCTTGTCCAGCATGTCATCCCAGGCAGACAGACATTGGATCCCCTTTGAATGACACCAGAATTTAAGCCAATTATTAAAGCTGATCATCTTATCACTGTATTGTGGCATCATTCTAGGTGAAGGTAGGATACTGCTCAAGGTCAGGGTCATACCTGCCTGGGCTACATAATCAGAGAGCTCCTCGATGTCCCTTTTCATGTAGTCCAAGGAGGTACGTCTCAGGTTGATGACACCAGCGTGGACAATGACTGAGTCGTACTTGTACCTGCTGTTCAGAGACCTGAGTGCTTGCGTTATGTGGCGGATTCTAGCGCCCGACAGGCAGCTTACTGTGACCTTCTCTTTACTCAGTTTGGTGAGCGGGACGTCAGTGTGTCTGACTATGGAATCACCAATGACAAGTGTGTCTGGCATTTTGTTTGGCCTTAAGGGCTGTGACTGTTTGACACTCTGACTGTGTGGTCTATGTGTTGCATGTGTTGGGTCGTGAGGTGGTTGTTGTTTGGGTGTCTGCTTTGGTGGCCTCTGCTGTTTTGGTAAATTTTTGATCAGAGCCTCCGAGTATGTCTTTGTGTGAGTATGTGTATGATTTGAAGTTGTGATGGTACCATGTGTGACTGGGTATGTATTGTGTGTGGTTACCTTCTCCTCCTGTCTGGTCTTGCCAGTCCTATGTTGAGAGAGCTCAGCCTCCAGTTTGGCCGTATAGTTGCATCTCTCGCATGTATTTGTGTTTTGTGGGAGAAGGAGAGGATTGTCTGTGTACATGAGGCAATTGTAACATTGCCTCAATATTCCCAGGTTCACCAGTTGAGCTGGAGAGGACACTAGCAACTGATCCGTCGACATACTAGAAGTAGTAGATAAAGAGACTTTCAAAGGACTCCGGGGGAAGTGGGTTTTAGGCTGGTGGGGTACTATCTATAATAAGAGTGCTTTATCAAGGTGCAAGTACTGTAGGAGTAAGTGCTAGGCTTTCTGAGCCCACCAGGAAATAATCATAATTCAGATGTGGAAAAAGATAATTGAATAAACAGTTAAGTACAGCAGCTTTAGAGGATGCCATAAATAATGTTATAATCTAAGAATTTTTAGCTGTAGATGCAGTTAAAATAAGAGATGTAATAAAAGCAGCATGCATAGGGACAGATACCTGAGGTAGACTTCGCTCAAAATGGTGGATGCTGATAGAATGGGTCTATATGAGAATGACAAAAGCTGAAGTCCGCGAACGCCATAACATTGACACATAAACATCGATCTACAAAAAGAGCAAAAGACGGAAACGCCGAAAGACACAATGTCGAACGAATTTCCCTGGCCAGCAGGGTGATCATGGGGATGAGGAAGTATATCCCTTTCCCCATTGTAGTGCGGTCTCAGAGTTGGTATATATAAGTAGGGAGTCGTGTGGGGGGTGCTGCAAAAATGTTTGGAAAACTGTTTTACATTATGTTTGTTTACTTAGGTTTAACTTTCCTGTATGGCGCTGTTGCTTCCAGGAATTCATTCCGCATTGTGACTTTTGACGTTTCCATCTTTCGCTGTTTTCGTAGATCGACATTTATGTGTCGATGTTATGGCGTTCGCAGATTTCAGCTTTCATCTTTGTAATATAGACCCGAAAGAACGGTGTAGTCACTGAGACAGAAAAACATGATTTGATGTGATCAGTCTTACTAATTCATTTACTAATCATTACATAAATGATACAAATGTGATTTGGGTTACTCCAAAACTGGATTTGGTAAGGCAAAATAATTAAATTAGATACTGGATCTACTCTCCTAATGATTTCAGTGCAAGATTAAAGAAACATGTTGCAAAACTTACTACTAAACGGAGCTGAAGTTCTTCTGCAAACTTCTATAAAAGAAAAAGTAAACAGGAATAGTTAAAGTAAGTTTTTTTATAAAGTATCAAAGCAAAGAATATGCACTAGCCATATTTGCTTGTAATAATAGAAATTCTACTTTATTTAAATGAGATTTGATTAGAATAATTGGATGAAACTGGTATTTTATTTAAAAAAAATCCAAGTGGCAAGTAAAAGTAAAAGAATATTGCCAAAGAATAAAAAAATGTCAAGGTTTCTAGCCAATTCCCAAACATTATTTGCAAATCAAATGGGCTCCATGTAAAACACGAGTCAAGACCGAGGTGAAAAATAATGACACATCCAAGTTTAATAAAACCAGCATGGTGCCTTATGCATTAAGCCTTAAGGAGAGGGAGAATGCAGGGGCTGAAGAATGGAGGATTGCTATATGAAGTTGGAGGGACCGAACTTGCAGCATTTACTACAGCAGTATTAAATAAAGACAAGCAGGAAAAAATCTAAATCTGTGAGGAAATAAAAGTTATTCTGAGTCCAGTCCTATTCATAACATAGTATCTGCAGCTGAGTACAGAAGATATGTCCACATCCCTAGATGGAGAAGCAGAGCTTTATAAAGACCAACCAGGCAGAAGCATGCCATTAAATGAAGTTGAATGAAGCTTCAGAACTAGTTTTAACCATCAGCCCACATACCAAGAGTTGCTCATTTAATACAGAATGCTGTTTGCAAAGGCATCTCATGTGGACATATCTTAGAGGTTCAGCTGTCACAGGAAATTCTAAACATTCAGTGCTACCTCAGTGACATGAAAAGAGTGCAAAAACAGGCTAAGGGAACATAAACTCAGAAAGCGTAAATTCTTTAAATAATACTGTTGGCATATTACTGACCAACTGCATTGAAGAAGATAGCATTTAAAGTGGGAGCTATGCTGACTATACAGATGGCTAAAAATATTTCAGAATTGCAACCCTATTTTAGACTATTCCTATCATAAAATTGTTAATCTTTCTACATAGTTGCAAGCACTGAAGTCTTATTATGCAATGGCACAGAATGAAAGAGAATTGAATTACAAATGGGATTTCAGACAGACAAACAACATGACCACATCAGAAGAGTTACTGATATATTTCAACTCATCAGTGCCTTTATGGTTGGAATGAAATTATTTGCATTATGGAACCAGTGCTAAAGTTCACAATTTATATACGACTTTTCACTTTTGCGTCATGCTGTTGAATGAAAACAAAGAAATTTTGCCTGGATTGAGTGAGAAACCTTTCACCTGGTCACATGAAGTATGCAGGCTCTACCAGTACCTTCATGGTAGAAGGTCCTCTACAGTAATGGATCAGCAGGCAATGGCAATGATTTTAACAGAGAGACTCAGCATGATTCTGTGCTACTTCCAAAGTGCATGTGCCAATGATAAAATGAGGTCTAAAAGAATATAATAAAATGTACTGACCTTTTGCAAAATGAAAGGAAAAATTGGCTGTGCCAAGCACATTATTATACAGTCCCAGTGCACTCATTAAGAAAATGCAGTCCAGAATGCTGGAAGTACCTTACCATGATAAAAATGGACCCTCGGGTAAGATATTGCATGAAGTGACACCTGACACAAACACATCCAGGAAATTACAAATGTGTCAGGTGCCACTCAGTAGGAAATACACAACTGGTAGGACTATTAGCATCCTCAAGAGTGGCCAAAAATGCAATGGCAGACTACTCACACGAACTTTGCAAGCTCCTTTTTTTGACAAACTGCATAGTAGCAAATGTTCATTGAGTGTGGCCTGCTTAGTATCAGCTACTTCAGAGAAAAATAAGAGCAATACCATTGGTGATGTTCATGAGAACTGAGCACGGGAATTAATTTATTGTTCTCAAAAAGATTAAATTCTGTTTTCAGGAGATGAAATCCAGGAATGAAACCAGTCATTACTGACATATATGCACACACACACACACACACACACACACACACACACATATATATATATATATATATATATATATATATATATATATATATATATATATATATACACACACACACACACACACACACACACACACACACACACACACACACACACACACACAAAATCACACACACACACACACACACACACACACACACACACACACA